>NW_026136924.1:0-7404 GCF_905237075.1 Dicentrarchus labrax | reverse complement strand
GCCGCTGTAAAGCTTCCTGAGGTGGAAACTGGCAGATAGGTGCTTCTGGAAGAGAATGGCAGCTTGTGTGAAAAAGCTTTTTTCTCAGCCTGGAAGCTCATTCGGCACACTTAGGTGGAAAAACATCAAAGTCCCACAGAATTGCATGTGAAACAGGAAAAGCCAGAATTACATGGGAAACACAGAAAAGTCACTTTTAATAGTTTTGTCCATTACAGCTAAACTAAGTGAGAGAGCCACCAAAACCACTTCATCCATCCACTTTAATTATGCCACTGTGAAGCTTTGGAAGTCCAAAATGAATTATACTGTGGTCAAGTATGCCCTCTTTGTCGAAAAAGGCGTAACTGCAGTTGGAACACAGAAAACCACTGTGTAATGTAAAAGTCACCGCTGTGAAGCTCCCTGAGGTGGAAACTGACAGATAGGGGCAGAACTCAGGTTGTGATGGCAACTTGTGTGCATAAAGGGTGGGTTCTGGGGTGAGAATCTCAGTGGGCACACTGTAGGTGGCCCTACACCAGAGTGAAACCACAAAATTGTCCAATGATGAGACAGCCAACACCTGCCGGCTCCACTGTTTCTTGGCATCAGCTGCAAGAAAGTCCACCGCTGTTTCTTATCGTCCTCTGCCCCTGAGTAAGAGGAATCAGGGACAGGCCGGTACTCCTAAACAGTGGTGTTGCTGTCATCCTCTGTAAGTGTCCAAGCATCTTCAGGATGCCGCTGTGAAGCTTCCTGAGGTGGAAACTGGCAGATAGGTCCTTCTGGAAGAGAATGGCAGCTTGTGTGAAAAAGCTTGTTTTCTCAGCCTGAGAAGCTCATGCGGCACACTTAGGTGGAAAAACACCAAAGTCCCACAGAATTGCATGTGAAAAAACAGGAAAAAAGCCAGAATTACATGGGAAACGCAAAAAAAAGTCACTTTTAATATTTTTGTACATTACAGCCAAACTAAGTGAGAGAGAGCCACACCAAACCACTCTATGATGTACAAGTCGCCGCTGTGAAGCTTCCTGAGGTGGAAACTGGCACATAGGTGCTTCTGGAAGAGAATGGCAGCTTGTGTGAAAAAGCTTGTTTTCTCAGCCTGAGAAGCTCATGGGGCACACTTAGGTGGAAAAACACCAAAGTCCCACAGAATTGCATGTGAAACAAGAAAAAGCCAGAATTACATGGGAAACGCAGAAAAGTCACTTTTAATAGTTTTGTGCATTACAGCCAAACTAAGTGAGAGAGCCACACTAAAACCACTTCATGCATCAATTTCATTATGCCACTGTGAGAAGCTTTGCAAGTCAAAATGAATTATTCTATGGTCAAGTTTGCCCTGCTGTCGAAAAGGTGTAATTGCAGTTGGAACACAGAAAATCACTGTATAATGTAAAATTCACCTCTGTGAAGCTTCCTGAGGTGGAAACTGACAGATAAGGGCAGAACTCAGGTTGCTGATGCTGCAACTGCATAGGGTGGGCCCTGGGGTGATACCAGTGGTACTGATTGTAGTGCAGTGTCTCTTCAGCAGTGTGAAACCCAAAATTTTCCAATGATGAGACTACTACCCCCCACTGTGTTCCTGCCATCAGCTGCCGGCCTCCACCTTTCTTTCTCCTTCCTCTTCCCTGAGGAAGAGGAATCTTGGCTGTACTCCTAATATCGTTGTCTGTCATCCTCTGAGGAGGGTGTCCAATCATCTTCGGATGCCGCTGTGAAGCTTCCTGAAACCAGATAGGTGCTTCTGGAAGAGAATGGCAGCTTGTGTGAAAAAGCTTGTTTTCTCAGCCTGTTGGCACACTTAGGTGGAAAAACACCAAAGTCCCACAGAATGACATGTGAAACAGGAAAAGCCAGAATTACATGGGAAACGCATAAAAAAGTCACTTTAAATATTTTTGTCCATTACAGCCAAACTAAGTGAGAGAGCCACACCAAACCACTCTATAATGTACAAGTCGCCGCTGCGAAGCTCCCTGGAGGTGGAAACTGGCAGATAGGTCCTTCTGGAAGAGAATGGCAGCTTGTGTGAAAAAGCTTGTTTTCTCAGCCTGGCACACTTAGGTGGAAAAACACCAAAGTCCCACAGAATTACATGTGAAACAGGAAAAAGACAGAATTACATGGAAAACGCAAAAATTCACTTTTCATAGTTTTGATCCATTACAGCTAAACTAAGTGAGAGAGCCACACCAAACCACTTCATCCATCACTTTAATTATGCCACTGTGAAGCTTTGCAAGTCCAAAATGAATTATACTATGGTCAAGTTTTCCCTCTTTTTGTCGAAAAGGCGTTACTGCAGTTGGAACACAGAAAACCACTGTATAATGGTAAAATTCACCTCTGTGAAGCTTTCTGAGGTGGAAACTGACAGATAAGGGGCAGAACTCAGGTTGCTGATGCGTGCAACTGCATAAAGGGTGGGCCCTGGGGTGATACCAGTGGGTACTGGACTGTAGTGCAGTGCCCTTCAGCAGTGTGAAACCCAAATTTCCAATGATGAGACAATCCACTCACCCGGCTCCACTGTCTCTGCCATCAGCTGCTCGGCCTCCCACCGCTGTGTCTGTATCGTCCTCTTCCCTGAGGAAGAGGAATCAGGCACTGGCCGGTACTCCTCATCAGTGGTGTTGCTGTCATCCTCTGAGGAGGGTGTCCAATCATCTTCAGGATGCCGCTGTGAAGCTTCCTGAGGTGGAAACTGGCAGATAGGGCCTTCTGAAGAGAATGGCAGCTTGTGTGAAAAGCTTGTTTTCTCAGCCTGGCACACTTAGGTGGAAAAAAACACCAAAGTCCCACAGAATTACATGTGAAACAGGAAAAAAGCCAGAATTACATGGAAAACGCATAAAGTCACTTTTAATATTTTTGTCCATTACAGCCAAACTAAGTGAGAGAGCCACACCAAACCACTCTATAATGTACAAGTCGCCGCTGTGAAGCTTCCTGAGGTGGAAACTGGCAGATAGGTGCTTCTGGAAGAGAATGGCAGCTTGTGTGTGAAAAAGCTTGTTTCTCAGCCTAGCACAATTAGGGTGGAAAAACACCAAAGTCCCACAGAATTACATGTGAAACAGGAAAGACAGAATTACATGGAAAACGCAAAAAAGTCACTTTTCATAGTCTTGTCCATTACAGCTAAACTAAGTGAGAGAGCCACACCAAACCACTTCATCCATCACTTTAATTGATGCCACTGTGAAGCTTTGCAAGTCCAAAATGAATTATTCTATGGTTGAAGTATTCCCCTCTTTTTGTCGAAAAGGCGTAACTGCAGTTGGAACACAGAAAACCACTGTATAATGTAAAATTCACCTTTGTGAAGCTTTCTGAGGTGGGAAACTGACAGATAAGGGCAGAACTCAGGTTGCTGATGCGTGCAACTGCATAAAGGGTGGGCCCTGGGGTGATACCAGTGGGTACTAGATTGTAGAGCGGGAGTGTCTCTTCAGCAGTGTGAAACCACATAATTTTCCCAATGATGAGACATCCACTCACCCGCCCCTGGCTCCACTGTCTCAAGCATCAGCTGCTCGGCCTCCCACCGCTGGGTCTGTACGTCCTCTTCCCTGAGGAAGAGGAATCAGGCACTGGCTGGTACTCCTGATCAGTGGTGTTGCTGTCATCCTCTGAGGAGGGTGTCCAATCATCTTCAGGATGCCGCTGTAAAGCTTCCTGAGGTGGAAACTGGCAGATAGGTGCTTCTGGAAGGGAATGGCAGTTTGTGTGAAAAAGTTTGTTTTCTTCAGCCTCGCACACTTAGGTGGAAAAACACCAAAGTCCCACAGAATTGCATGTGAAACAGCAAAAAGCCAGAATTACATGGGAAACGCAAAGTCACTTCTTAATATTTTTGTCCATTACAGTCAAACTAAGTGAGAGAGCCACACCAAATCACTCTATAATGTACAAGTTGCCGCTGTGAAGCTTCCTGAGGTGGAAACTGGCAGATAGGTCCTTCTGGAAGAGAATGGCAGCTTGTGTGAAAAAGCTTGTTTTTCTCAGCCTGGCACACTTAAGTGGAAAAACACCAAGTCCCACAAAATTACGTGAAACAGGAAAAGACAGAATTACATGGAAAACGCAAAAAAGTCACTTTTCATAGTTTTGTCCATTACAGCTAAACTAAGTAAGGAGAGCCACACCAAACCACTTCATCCATCACTTTAATTATGCCACTGTGAACTTTGCAAGTCAAAATGAATTATTCTATGGTCAAGTATTCCCTCTTTTGTCGAAAAAGGCGTAACTGCAGTTGGAACACAGAAAACCACTGTATAATGTAAAATTCACCTTTGTGAACTTTCTGAGGTGGAAACTGACAGATAAGGGGCAGAACTCAGGTTGCTGATGCGTGCAACTGCATAAAGGGTGGGCCCTGGGGTGATACCAGTGGGTACTAGATTGTAGTGCAGTGTCTCTTCAGATGTGAAACCAGAATTTTCCAATGATGAGACATCCACTCACCCGCTTGGCTCCACTGTCTCTGCCATCAGCTGCTCGGCCTCCACTCGCTTTGTCTGTATCGGCCCTCTTCCCCTGAGGGGGAAGAGGAATCAGGCACTGGCTGGTACTCCTCATCAGTGGTGTTGCTGTCATCCTCTGAGGAGGGTGTCCAATCATCTTCAGGATGCCCCTAAAGCTTCCTGAGGTGGAAACTGGCAGATAGGTGCTTCTGGAAGAGAATGGCAGCTGTGAAAAAGCTTGTTTTTTTCAGCCCTGCACACTTAAGTGGAAAAACACAAAGTCCCAATAGAATTGTATGTGAAACAGCACCAGAATTACATGGGAAACCAAAAAGTCACTTTTATATTTTTCGTCCATTACAGCCAAATCCAAGTGAGAGAGCCACACCAAACCACTCTATAATGTACAAGTTAGAAGCTTCCTGAGGGTGGAAACTGGCAGATAGGTGCTTCTGGAAGAGAATGGCAGCTTGTGTGAAAAAGCTTGTTTTCCTCAGCCTGGCACACTTAGGTGGAAAAACTACCAAAGTCCCACAGAATTACATGTGGAAACAGGAAAAAGACAGAATTACATGGAAAACGCAAAAAATTCACTTTTAATATTTTTGTCCATTACAGCCAAACTAAGTGAGAGAGGCACACCAAACCACTCTATAATGTACAAGTCGCCGCTGTGAAGCTTCCTGAGGTGGAAATTGGCAGATAGGTGCTTCGGAAGAGAATGGCAGCTTGTGTGACAAAGCTTGTTTTCTCAGCCTGGCACACTTAGTGGGAAAAACACCAAAGTCCCACAGAATTACATGTGAAACAGGAAAAGACAGAATTACATGGAAAACGCAAAGTCACTTTTCCTTAGTTTTGTCCATTACAGCTAAACTAAGTGAGAGAGCCACACCAAACCAATTCATCCATCACTCTTAATTATGCCACTGTGAAGCTCGCAAAGTCCAAAATGAATTATTCTATGGTCAAGTATTCCCTCTTTGTCGAAAAGGCGTAACTGGCAGTTGGAACACAGAAAACCACTGTATAATGCAAAATTCACCTTTGTGAAGCTTTCTGAGGTGGGAAACTGACAGATAAGGGGCAGAACTCAGGTTGACTGATGCGTGCAACTGCATAAAGGGTGGGCCTCAAGTGATACCAGTGGGTACTAGATTGTAGAGCAGTGTCCCTTCAGCAGTGTGAAACCACATAATTTTCCAATGATGAGACATCCACTCACCCCGCCGGCTCCACTGTCTCTGCCATCAGCAGCTCGGCCTCCACCGCTGTGTCTGTATCGTCCTCTTCCCCTGAGGAAGAGGAATCAGGCACTGGCTGGGGGTAAATCCTCATCAGTGGTGTTGCTGTCATCCTCCGAGGAGGGTGTCCAATCATCTTCAGGATGCCGCTGTAAAGCTTCCTGAGGTGGAAACTGGCAGATAGGTGCTTCTGGAAGAGAATGGCAGCTTGTGTGAAAAAGCTTGTTTTTTCAGCCCTGCACACTTAGGTGGAAAAACACCAAAGTCCCACAGAATTGCATGTGAAACAGCAAAAAGCCAGAATTACATGGGGAACGCAAAAAAAGTCACTTTTAATATTTTTGTCCATTACAGCCAAACTAAGTGAGAGAGCCACACCAAACCACTCTATAATGTACAAGTCGCCGCTGTGAAGCTTCCTGGGGTGGAAACTGGCAGATAGGTGCTTCTGGAAAGAGAATGGCAGCTTGTGTGAAAAAGCTTGTTTTCTCAGCCTGGCACACTTAGGTGGAAAAACACCAAAGTCCCACAGAATTACATGTGAAACAGGAAAAGACAGAATTACATGGAAAACGCACAAAGTCACTTTTCATAGTTTTGTCCATTACAGCTAAACTAAGTGAGAGAGAGCCACACCAAACCACTTCATCCATCACTTTAATTATGCCACTGTGAAGCTTTGCAAGTCCAAAATGAATTATTCTATGGTCAAGTATTCCCTCTTTTGTCGAAAAGGCGTAACTGCAGTTGGAACACAGAAACCACTGTATAATGTAAAATTCACCTTTGTGAAGCTTTCTGAGGTGAAAACTGACAGATAAGGGGCAGAACTCAGGTTGCTGATGCGTGCAACTGCATAAAGGGTGGGCCCTGGGGTGATACCCAGTGGGTGGCCTAGATTGTAGTGCAGTATCTCTTCAGCAGTGTGAAACCACACAATTTTCCAATGATGAGACATCCACTCACCCGCTCGGCTCCACTGTCTCTGCCATCAGCTGCTCGGCCTCCACCGCTGTGTCTGTATCGTCCTCTTCCCCTGAGGAAGAGGAATCAGGCACTGGCTGGTCACTCCCTCATCAGTGGTGTTGCTGTCATCCTCTGAGGAGGGTGTCCAATCATCTTCAGGGATGCCGCTGTAAAGCTTCCTGAGGTGGAAACTGGCAGATAGGTGCTTCTGGAAGAGAGAATGGCAGCTTGTGTGAAAAGCTTGTTTTTCAGCCCTGCACACTTAAGTGGAAAAACACCAAAGTCCCACAGAATTGCATGTGAAACAGCAAAAAGCCAGAATTACATGGGAAACGCAAAAAGTCACTTTTAATATTTTTCGGTCATTACAGCCAAAACTATGAGAGAGCCACCAAACCACTCTATAATGTACAAGTCATAGCAGCTGTGAAGCTTCCAGAGGTGGAAACTGGCAGATAGGTGCTTCTGGAAGAGAATGGCAGCTTGTGTGAAAAAGCTTGTTTTCTCAGCCTGGCACACACTTAGGTGGAAAAAACACCAAGTCCCACAGAATTACATGTGAAACAGGAAAAGACAGAATTACATGGAAAACGCAAAAGTGACTTTACATATTTTTGTCCATTACAGCCAAACTAAGTGAGAGAGCCACACCAAACCACTCTATAATCTTACAAGTCGTAGCTGTGAAGCTTCCTGAGGTGGAAATTGGCAGATAGAGTGCTTCTGGAAGA
>NW_026136923.1:0-29515 GCF_905237075.1 Dicentrarchus labrax | reverse complement strand
ATGTTTTTAACGTTTTAATGTCTTTGGGAGGCTTAGCGTTATTCCATGCTCTGCTGCCTCTCAGGTTTGAGACTAAATTACACAACAGTTATTCCAATTTAGGTCCCACCTCTGATAGGGCAGATAGCCAATCAGATTTCAGGAGTAACCTGTGGATTCCCAAGCCACTCCCTGGACACACCCCCTGCATGTAATGAATGATATCACACCAACAGTGCAAACACGCTCTCTGAAGCATATAAAAGAAAGTAGCTTTTGAATTCTTTATGCAATTTCTTGGTAACATCCAGCATTGCAGATCAGATACTCCAAAGACTTAGACTGAGACTCTGACGCCAACATGTTGTTGTTCCTCTGCTTGTTTGTTCTCACTCTGGGTGCTGTGTCTCCATCAGATGTCCATCCAGTGAAGCTACAGCGCGGCAACTGTCCCATGTTCTGGTGGAGCTTCAACGGCCGCTGCTACAAGTACATCGCAACACGTATGACCTGGATTGATGCAGAACTCCACTGTGTGTCACAGGGAGCCAACTTGGCGGCTATCCACAGTGTGGAAGAACATAAATTTGTCAATTCCCTGATCAAGAACTTTGACCCTGCACAAGGATTTAGCTGGATTGGAATCAACGACATTCAGAAAGAAGGAGGATGGATGTGGTCTGATGGGTCTGCAGTTGACTTTGTCTTTTGGAATGCAGCACAACCAGACAACGATGAAGGAGATGAACACTGTGGACACACAAACTCTGGCCCAAATTTTAAATGGAACGATTATCCGTGTTCTTTGCTGTTTACTTCTGTTTGTGAAACTCGCTTAGTTTGTCCTTAGCAAGACGTTTTTTCTGATTCAACTCATAAACTGCAAGCTAAAGATACAAATCTGCATGTCTATTCAGACAAAAGTAATTTAATCAGGTTTCATTTTCATGTGTCGTTTAATTGTCTAAAATATTTCTTTTTTCCTTAATGACCCATAGAAAATGTTATAGATTTAGCAGAAAAGGTAATTTAACTGTTCAAAATAATGAATAGAAAAAATGCTATTCAGATGTAACTCATGAATAAAAGTATTCTCTGATGACAGTAACTTTGTTGTGTCTTTTAAACTAGTTTGAAATACTTTTGGTAAATGGACCTGTACTTGTATTGCGCCTTTGTAGTCTTCAGATTATTCAAAGCACTTTTACACTGTGTGCCATAGTCACCCTTTCACACACATTCACACAATGATGGCAAACTTCATCAGACATAAACTAACTCATTCATGCACATTCACACAACAATTTGGGGTTCAATATCTTGCTCAAGGATACTTTGACATGCAGTCGGAGGAGCCAGGAATCGAACCAACAACTTTACAATTAGTGGACAACTCACTCTCCCTCTGAACCACAGCCACCCTTTTGGATCTCCACCAATAGATTTTATGTCATATCTTTAATCCCACTAATTAACATTGTGTTGGTACTATGGTTAACTCAGTGGCAACATATGTTGGGCTAACAATGGTTTAAAGGGGGCACCACACTGTGTTGGTGCAAGCAATTACATTTGGCACTCAAAATGGTCAATTATATACTGTAACACAACAATAAGAGTTATTTAGGGCTTTTCTAATGAAAACCTCAGTGCCCAAATAACAACTGACAACATCTTTATGGATCTATGGCGACCTCTGATAAATCACTTACCTGGTTAACTTACTGACTTTGTCTAAAGAGTGACGGACACATTGGATTGAAAGATTTCTGGGCATTTATATGGAATAGATATCAGAAGTAGATTTTCCTGTCCCATAAAATCATTGAGGCATAGTGTATAAACTTTCTTCCTTTCTTTCGTTTGGGCCTATTTTGTTTGATGCTGTGATGATGATAAGCATTATTACGATACCATAAAAAATATAAATGTACAGAAAAACAACTGTTAATGAATTAATAACAGTTATTGCTTGTCTTTTATTTCCTTGCTTTTATTTAAGAGTCGTGGCTCATTTTGATCTAAATACTCCGCGTGCACGTTTATCAGTGGTTTATGATGTTTTTGTTCAAGTAGATAATAATAGTTTTACCTCTGTCACAAAGAAGGGGAGAACACACATGAGTTGTAACCAAAAATATGTTTATTTAACAAAACTAAAAGAAAAATGAAGCTAAAGACAAACAAATTCAACCAAACAAAACAAAAGCTCTTTGAGGGAGAGACCTGCTCAGATGGTCGTCACACCTCATAGTGTAAATGATATGGACCTCAACATTTGTCAGTGACACATGTCCCATTGGGTCCTCTAGCGTAAATGTACTGAAGAGGTCTTGGTTTGTTTAAAAATCAGTCTCTTTTTTTATACCACAGTAAATCTGGCTCCTTGCAGAGATAGGCCTACTTTCTGATATTATGATTACTGGTTTCATGGTGTGTGATGGTGTCCCCATGGGTTGCATTTAACATACAAACATTCATCAAGCTCAAAGTCTTTATCTCACTTGAAGCTTAGAAGACCTTTGATCAAATAGAGTAGCAGTACTTATTTAATAATATGAAAAAGTTTGGTCTTGGGGAGGAATTTATTTACTTGATTAAGCTGATATACTATTAACTCAGGGCCAGTGCACTGGTTAATGGCAGACAATCATTATTCATTAGTTATTGTGGGAGGTCCACTTGTCTTATTTTGTGCTAGGCATCAAATGTCTAGCTGAAGCCATTTGGAGACACAGCAGGAAATCTAAATAAGATCTATTACATATACGACTGAACTGTACTGAACTGTTCACAAATATTAGATAAAGTATCTGAGATTATAATAACATTTATAAATTCTGAGAGTGGATTTTCCCTACAACACTAAACTGTGGCTTATACAGTTGTACTATAATGCTAAATGAAATGGGATATTGGACTAAAAGGTTCCTGGAATTTCTGTGGAACTGATACTTGTATCATATAGTCATTTATGGATCATTTATAAACAGAGTTCAACACCTGTTGATGAATAATGAACATGTATTGCGTGTCTTTTATTTCCCTGTTTTCCTTTAGGATCCTGGCTATTTTTTATACAAACACTTCTTAATGTTCATTGGACTTTTTAAGATGAAAATCTCAAATCTATTTACTACTACTACTACTACTGCTCCAGGTGAGCTTGTGGTCTTTTCCACTTATGTTCAGACACTGTGTAGCTGTGTGAAGGTGAAAGTGATTGCCAAGTGCATTTGACCAACGATATCACATCAACAGTGCAAACACCCTCCCTAAAACATATTACAAAAGAAAAGTGGTCTTTTAGCTGTTTCTTTAAGATTTTTGACATAATCCAACAGTGCAGACCTGCTACTCCAAAAACTCAAACTCTAACACCAACATAATCTTGTTCCTCTTGTTTGTCCCCACTCTGGGTGCTGTGTTTCCATCAATTTTGTACCTCTACTTCTGTACTATTTCTTTTGCACTACATTCCCCTATGCTGCTGTGTCAATTTTGAATTTCTCCTAAGGGGGGATCAATAAAGATCTTATCTTAATTTTCCATCCAGTGAAGCTACAGCGTGGCAGGTGTACAAGTACGTTGCCACACGTTTGACCTGGGCTGATGCAGAACTCTGCTGTGTGTCAGAGAAAGCCAACCTGGTGTCTATTCACAGTCTGGAGGAAGAGAATTTTGTCAAAGAACTTTGACCACGCTAAAGGACGCAGTTGGATCAGACTCAGTGACATTCATAAAGAAGGCAGATGGATGTGGTCTGATGGAGTTGCAGTTAATTTTGTATTTTTTGAAGTCCTAAAGAGCCAAACAACAATAGAGGAAGTGAAAACTATGTTCATAGCAACTTTGAAAAGGATCTGAAATGGAATGACGTCCCATGTTCAGTTACTTATCCTCTGTTTGTGCATCCCGTCCTAAACATATTGATAAAATATAAATAACCTATTAAGGCTCAGCACAGTAATTAAAGGTGTCAAAAGCAATCTTATCCAATGCATTATTTATTTATTTATTTATTTCATGTATAGAAATAAATGTAATAAAAGTGAATTACTTTTAAGAACTGTCCACTTAATAAAAAGAACAGAGAACATCTTTATGGATCTATACCGCCTTCTGAGGAGTCACTTGCCAATTTATCTTGGGACTTGGAAAAGGTGAAGGACACATTGGATTGAAACGTTCCTGGCATTACTGTGGAATAGATATCAGATGTTCATTTGTCTATATCAGTAAGGGTAATCCATAAACTTTCTTTCGGTTTTCTTTCTTTTTTATCGCTATAGCTTGTAGATAAGTGTTGTTATTATCCCATAGAAATATAATTAATAAGAAAAACATTAACTGGAGTTCAACAACTGTTGGTAAGTGGTTAACGGTTATTTTTTGTCTTTTATTTCCATGTTTTAACCTTAGAGTCCTGGTTCATTTTTAGTGAAACACTCCTCAATCACATTTCTTAGTGGAATACAATGTTTTGGTTCCAATAGATAATCGTTTTACATTTTACAGTATATGGACCTTCAGTTACAAATTTCTAAAGCTAAAACTTTTTAGCTTCCTACAGCAAAAATGTTTTTAACGTTTTAACATTTTTTGGAGGTTTAGTGTTATTCCATGCTCTGCTGCCTCTCAGGTTTAAAACTAAATTGCACAAAAGTTATTCCAAATTTAAGTTCCACCTCTGATAGGGCAGATAGCCAATCAGATTTCAGGAGTAACCTGTGGATTCCCAGGCCACTCCCTGGACACACCCCCTGCATGTAATGAATGATATCACACCAACAGTGCAAACACGCTCTCTGAAGCATATAAAAGAAAGTAGCTTTTGAATTCTTTATGCAATTTCTTGATAACGTCCAGCATTGCAGATCAGATACTCTGAAGACTTAGACTGAGACTCTGACGCCAACATGTTGTTGTTCCTCTGCTTGTTTGTTCTCACTCTGGGTGCTGTGTCTCCATCAGATGTCCATCCAGTGAAGCTGCAGCGCGGCAACTGTCCCATGTTCTGGTGGAGCTTCAATGGCCGCTGCTACAAGTACGTCGCCTCACGTTTGACCTGGGCTGATGCAGAACTCTACTGTGTGTCAGAGGGAGCCAACCTGGTGGCTATCCACAGTGTGGAAGAACATAACTTTGTCAATTCCCTGATCAATAACTTTGACCCTGCCCGAGGATTTACCTGGATTGGAATCAGCGACACTCAGAAAGAAGGAGGATGGATGTGGTCTGATGGGTCTGCAGTTGACTTTGTCCTTTGGGATGCAGGACAGCCAGACAACGCTGGAGGACATGAAAACTGTGGACACACAAACTATGGCCCAAAATTTAAATGGAATGATTATCCGTGTTCTAAGCTATTTACTTTTGTTTGTGAAACTCGCTTAGTTTGTCCTTAGCAACTAAGACGTTTTTTTCTGATTAAACTCAAGGTATTTCCAAGACTGCAAGATAAATCTAAAAATGTTCATGTTTATGTATACAGAAATCATTTCACTAACTTTCATTTTTGCATGTTGAACAAATGTCTCAAATTTCTCTTTTTTTCTTACTGACCCATTGAAAATTGTATAGATTTAGAAGAAAACGTATGTTAACTCTAGCGAATAATGAATGGAAAAAATGCTATCTCAGATGTAACTCATAAATAAAGGTATACTTTGATGACAATAATGTTGTTATGTTTTTTAAAGAGGTTCAAAACTCTTTTGGATCTCCACCAAAAGATTTTATGTCATATCTTTGAGTCTGTTGTTAAGATCCAGGCCATGTAAAGAAGGCACATAAATACAATCTGCATGAAAAATTCAGGGGGAATTGTTTCTTTTTTACAAGAAGACAAGAATATGTGTACTATTTAACTGAGTCCATGAAAAACCTGCCACTGTAACACCCCGAATAAGAGTTATTTAGGGCTTTTCCAATGAAAACCTCAGTGCCAAAATAAAAATAACTGACAACATCTTTATGGATCTATGGTGGCCTCTGATAAATCACCTACCTGGTGTACTTAGTGACTTTGTCTAAAGGGTGAAGGACACATTGGATTGAAAAGTTCCTGGCATTTATATGGAAGTAGATTTCCCTGTCACATAAAGTCACTGAGGGATTGTGTATGAACTTTCTTCCTTTCGTTTGTGCCTATTTTGTTTGATGCTGTGATGATGATAAGCATTATTACGATGCCATAAAAATATAATTGTACAGAAAAACAACTGTTAATGAATTAATAAAAGGTTATAATTGTCTTTTATTTCCCTGCTTTCATTTTAAAGTCGTGGTTCATTTTAATCTAAATACTCCTCATGCACGTTTATCAGTGGTTCATGATGTTTTTGTTCCAGTAGATAATAATAGTTTTACCTCTGTCACAAAGAAGTGGAGAACACACATGAGTTGTAACCAAAAATATGTTTATTTAACAAAACTAAAAGAAAAATGAAGCTAAAGACAAACAAATTCAACCAAACCTAACAGAGTGGAAGCCAAGGGAGAGAGAGGGACCAACTGATTTCCTCCAGCCTGTTCCAGTAGATAATCATAGTTTTCTGACACCTGGTTAGCTCACCTGGTAGAGCTGGCACCATGTACTGACGCCTTGCTGCAGCAACCCAGGGTGCGAGTCTGACCTGTGGCCCTTTGCTGCGTGTCATCATCTCTCTCTACCTCCTTTTTCTGTCTATCTTCAGCTTTCACTATTGATTAAAGGCAATAAAAAACCCCAAAAATAATAGTTTTCCCTCGTATTGTAAATTATATGGACCTCAACATTTGTCAGTGACACATGTCCCATTGGGTCCTGTAGCGTAAATGTACTGAAGAGGTCTTGGTTTGTTTAAAAATCAGTCTCTTTTTTTATACCACAGTAAATCTGACTCCATGCAGAGATAGGCCTACTTTCTGATATTATGATTACTGGTTTCATGGTGTGTGATGGTGTCCCCATGGGTTGCATTTAACATACAAACATTCATCAAGCTCAAAGTCTTTATCTCACTTGAAGCTTAGAAGACCTTTGATCAAATAGAGTAGCAGTACTTATTTAATAATATGAAAAAGTTTGGTCTTGGGGAGGAATTTATTAATTTGATTAAGCTGATATACTATTAACTCAGGGCCAGTGCACTGGTTAATGGCAGACAATCATTATTCATTAGTTGTTGTGGGAGGTCCACTTGTCTTATTTTTGTGCTAGGCATCAAATGTCTAGCTGAAGCCATTCGGAGACACAGCAGGAAATCTAAATAAGATCTATTACATATACGACTGAACTGTACTGAACTGTTCACAAATATTAGATAAAGTATCTGAGATTATAATAACATTTATAAATTCTGAGAGTGGATTTTCCCTACAACACTAAACTGTGGCTTATACAGTTGTACTATAATGCTAAATGAAATGGGATATTGGACTAAAAGGATCCTGGCATTTCTGTGGAACTGATACTTGTATCATATAGTCATTTATGGATCATTTATAAACAGAGTTCAACACCTGTTGATGAATAATGAACATGTATTGCGTGTCTTTTATTTCCCTGTTTTCCTTTAGGATCCTGGCTATTTTTTATACAAACACTTCTTAATGTTCATTGGACTTTTTAAGATGAAAATCTCAAATCTATTTACTACTACTACTACTACTGCTCCAGGTGAGCTTGTGGTCTTTTTCCGCTTATGTTCAGACACTGTGTAGCTGTGTGAAGGTGAAAGTGATTGCCAAGTGCATTTGACCAATGATATCACATCAACAGTGCAAACACCCTCCCTAAAACATATTGAAAAAGAGAAGTGGTCTTTTAGCTGTTTCTTTAAGATTTTTGACATAATCCAACAGTGCAGACCTGCTACTCCAAAAACTCAAACTCTAACACCAACATAATCTTGTTCCTCTTGTTTGTCCCCACTCTGGGTGCTGTGTTTCCATCAATTTTGTACCTCTACTTCTGTACTATTTCTTTTGCACTACATTCCCATATGCTGCTGTGTCAATTTTGAATTTCTCCTAAGGGGGGATCAATAAAGATCTTATCTTAATTTTCCATCCAGTGAAGCTACAGCGTGGCAGGTGTACAAGTACGTTGCCACACGTTTGACCTGGGCTGATGCAGAACTCTGCTGTGTGTCAGAGAAAGCCAACCTGGTGTCTATTCACAGTCTGGAGGAAGAGAATTTTGTCAAAGAACTTTGACCACGCTAAAGGACGGAGTTGGATCAGACTCAGTGACATTCATAAAGAAGGCAGATGGATGTGGTCTGATGGAGTTTCAGTTAATTTTGTATTTTTTTGAAGTCCTAAAGAGCCAAACAACAATAGAGGAAGTGAAAACTATGTTCATAGCAACTTTGAAAAGGATCTGAAATGGAATGACGTCCCATGTTCAGTTACTTATCCTCTGTTTGTGCATCCCGTCCTAAACATATTGATAAAATATAAATAACCTATTAAGGCTCAGCACAGTAATTAAAGGCGTCAAAAGCAATCTTATCCAATGCATTATTTATTTATTTATTTATTTCATGTATAGAAATAAATGTAATAAAAGTGAATTACTTTTAAGAACTGTCCACTTAATAAAAAGAACACAATTTCACATTGAGTGCTGCAGCATAGGTGTACTGAAGAGCTCTAGTGAAGACCCACTTTTCCATAATACTGTCTTATGAACCGCTTGGTCCTCGACTCTGCATTAAAACACTCATGTTTAAAGACTTTAGGCCTAATCCCTTGTTCTCGTCAACATTTCCTCATATGAAAATCTGGCCAGTGTTCTTCAGGATATATGGCACCTAAATATAAATAACCTATTAAGGCTCAGCACAGTAATTAAAGGTGTCAAAAGCAATCTTATCCAATGCATTATATATTTATATATTTCATGAATAGAAATAAATGTAATAAAAGTGAATGTTTTACCCTGTCTACTTAATTAAAAGAACCAAGAACATCTTTATGGATCTATGGCACTTTCTGAAGAGTCACTTGCCAATTTATCTGAGGGACTTGGAAAAGGTGAAGGACACATTGGATTGAAATGTTCCTGGCATTACTGTGGAATAGATATCAGATGTTCATTTGTCTATATCAGTAAGGGTAATCCATAAACTTTCTTTCGGTTTTCTTTCTTTTTTATCGCTATAGCTTGTAGATAAGTGTTGTTATTATCCCATAAAAATATTATTAATTAGAAAAAATTAACTGGAGTTCAAAAACTGTTGGTAAGTGGTTAATGGTTATTTTTTGTCTTTTATTTCCTTGTTTTCACTTTAGAGTCCTGGTTCATTTTTAGTCAAGCACTCCTCAATCACATTTCTTAGTGGATTACAATGTTTTGGTTGCAATAGATAATCGTTTTACATTTTACTAAAACTGTTTAGCTTCCTACAGCAAAAATGTTTTTAACGTTTTAACATTTTTTGGAGGTTAAGTGTTATTCCATGCTCTGCTGCCTCTCAGGTTTAAAACTAAATTACACAAAAGTTATTCCAAATTTAAGTTCCACCTCTGATAGGGCAGATAGCCAATCAGATTTCAGGAGTAACCTGTGGATTCCCAGGCCACTCCCTGGACACACCCCTGCATGTAATGAATGATATCACACCAACAGTGCAAACACGCTCTCTGAAGCATATAAAAGAAAGTAGCTTTTGAATTCTTTATGCAATTTCTTGATAACGTCCAGCATTGCAGATCAGATACTCTGAAGACTTAGACTGAGACTCTGACGCCAACATGTTGTTGTTCCTCTGCTTGTTTGTTCTCACTCTGGGTGCTGTGTCTCCATCAGATGTCCATCCAGTGAAGCTGCAGCGCGGCAACTGTCCCATGTTCTGGTGGAGCTTCAACGGCCGCTGCTACAAGTACGTCGCCTCACGTTTGACCTGGGCTGATGCAGAACTCCACTGTGTGTCAGAGGGAGCCAACCTGGTGGCTATCCACAGTGTGGAAGAACATAACTTTGTCAATTCCCTGATCAATAACTTTGACCCTGCCCGAGGATATACGTGGATTGGAATCAGCGACACAGCGAAAGAAGGAGGATGGACGTGGTCTGATGGGTCTGCAGTTGACTTTGTCCTTTGGGATGCAGGACAGCCAGACAACGCTGGAGGACATGAAAACTGTGGACACACAAACTATGGCCCAAAATTTAAATGGAATGATTATCCGTGTTCTAAGCTGTTTACTTTTGTTTGTGAAACTCGCTTAGTTTGTCCTTAGCAACTAAGATGTTTTTTTCTGATTAAACTCAAGGACTTTCCAAGACTGCAAGATAAATCTAAAAATGTTCATGTTTATGTATACAGAAATCATTTCACTAACTTTCATTTTTGCATGTTGAACAAATGTCTCAAATTTTTCTTTTTTCTTACTGACCCATTGAAAATTTTATAGATTTAGCAGAAAACGTATGTTAACTCTAGTGAATAATGAATGGAAAAAATGCTATCTCAGATGTAACTCATAAATAAAGGTATACTTTGATGACAATAATGTTGTTGTGTTTTTTAAAGAGGTTCAAAACTCTTTTGGATCTCCACCAAAAGATTTTATGTCATATCTTTGAGTCTGTTGTTAAGATCCAGGCCATGTAAAGAAGGCACATAAATACAATCTGCATGAAAAATTCAGGGGGAATTTTTTCTTTTTTACAAGAAGACAAGAATATGTGTACTACTTAACTGAGTCCATGAAAAACCTGCCACTGTAACACCCTGAATAAGAGTTATTTAGGGCTTTTCCAATGAAAACCTCAGTGCCAAAATAAAAATAACTGACAACATCTTTATGGATCTATGGTGGCCTCTGATAAATCACCTACCTGGTGAACTTAGTGACTTTGTCTAAAGGGTGAAGGACACATTGGATTGAAAAGTTCCTGGCATTTATATGGAAGTAGATTTCCCTGTCCCATAAAGTCACTGAGGGATTGTGTATGAACTTTCTTCCTTTCGTTTGTGCCTATTTTGTTTGATGCTGTGATGATGATAAGCATTATTACGATGCCATGAAAATATAATTGTACAGAAAAACAACTGTTAATGAATTAATAAAAGGTTATTGCTTGTCTTTTATTACCCTGCTTTCATTTTAAAGTCGTGGTTCACTTTAATCTAAATACTCCTCATGCACGTTTCTCAGTGGTTTATGATGTTTTTGTTCCAGTAGATAATAATAGTTTTACCTCTGTCACAAAGAAGTGGAGAACACACATGAGTTGTAATCAAAAATATGTTTATTCAACAAAACTAAAAGAAAAATGAAGCTAAAGACAAACAAATTCAACCAAACCTAACAGAGTGGAAGCCAAGGGAGAGAGAGGGACCAACTGATTTCCTCCAGCCTGTTCCAGTAGATAATAATAGTTTTCTGACACCTGGTTAGCTCACCTGGTAGAGCTGGCACCATGTACTGACTCCTGGCTGCAGCAACCCAGGGTTCAAGTCTGAACTGTGGCCCTTTGCTGCGTGTCATCATCTCTCTCTACCTCCTTTTTCTGTCTATCTTCAGCTTTCGCTATTGATTAAAGGCAATAAAACCCCCAAAAATAATAGTTTTCCCTCATATTGTAAATTATATGGACCTCAACATTTGTCAGTGACACATGTCCCATTGGGTCCTGTAGCGTAAATGTACTGAAGAGGTCTTGGTTTGTTTAAAAATCAGTCTCTTTTTTTATACCACAGTAAATCTGACTCCACGCAGAGATAGGCCTACTTTCTGATATTATGATTACTGGTTTCATGGTGTGTGATGGTGTCCCCATGGGTTGCATTTAACATACAAACATTCATCAAGCTCAAAGTCTTTATCTCACTTGAAGCTTAGAAGACCTTTGATCAAATAGAGTAGCAGTACTTATTTAATAATATGAAAAAGTTTGGTCTTGGGGAGGAATTTATTAACTTGATTAAGCTGATATACTTTTAACTCAGGGCCAGTGCACTGGTTAATGGCAGACAATCATTATTCATTAGTTATTGTGGGAGGTCCACTTGTTTTATTTTTGTGCTAGGCATCAAATGTCTAGCTGAAGCCATTTGGAGACACAGCAGGAAATCTAAATAAGATCTATTACATATATGACTGAACTGTACTGAACTGTTCACAAATATTAGATAAAATATCTGAGATTATATTAATAACATTTATAAATTCTGAGAGTGGATTTTCCCTACAACACTAAACTGTGGCTTATACAGTTATACTATAATGCTAAATGAAATGGGATATTGGACTAAAAGGTTCCTGGAATTTCTGTGGAACTGATACTTGTATCATATAGTCATTTATGGATCATTTATAAACAGAGTTCAACACCTGTTGATGAATAATGAACATGTATTGCGTGTCTTTTATTTCCCTGTTTTCCTTTAGGATCCTGGCTATTTTTTATACAAACACTTCTTAATGTTCATTGGACTTTTTAAGATGAAAATCTCAAATCTATTTACTACTACTGTTATTGCTCCAGGTGAGCTTGTGGTCTTTTTCCGCTTATGTTCAGACACTGTGTAGCTGTGTGAAGGTGAAAGTGATTTCCAAGTGCATTTGACCAATGATATCACATCAACAGTGCAAACACCCTTCCTAAAACATATTGAAAAAGAGAAGTGGTCTTTTAGCTGTTTCTTTAAGATTTTTGACATAATCCAACAGTGCAGACCTGCTACTCCAAAAACTCAAACTCTAACACCAACATAATCTTGTTCCTCTTGTTTGTTCCAGCTCTGGGTGCTGTGTTTCCATCAATTTTGTACCTCCACTTCTGTACTATTTCTTTTGCACTACATTCCCCTACGCTGCTGTGTCAATTTTGAATTTCTCCTAAGGGGGATCAATAAAGATCTTATCTTAATTTTCCATCCAGTGAAGCTACAGCATGGCAGGTGTACAAGTACATTGCCACAAGTTTGACCTGGGCTGATGCAGAACTCTGCTGTGTGTCAGAGAAAGCCAACCTGGTGTCTATTCACAGTCTGGAGGAAAAGAATTTTGTCAAAGAACTTTGACCACGCTAAAGGACGCAGTTGGATCAGACTCATGTGTGTTATGCTTCCTGCAGGATTTACCGGACAATGGTAAAGCTTTTTCCACCATTAAAGTTTATAACTGTTTTCCTTCACCTACTGCCTTTTACTGAGGAGAAATAAACATTTAGCACAATACAAACAGTTTATTCAGATAACTCAGGCAGAGGCTGCACCGAAGCAATAAACACTGGAGACAGAAACTCCCTCCAGACTGTGACAAGGCTAAACAGATTACAGAGAGAGATATTATTTTATATTTTCTGAAAAAAAAAAACAAACAAAAAAAAAAATAAAGTAACAGCTTTGACAGACATTCATGTCCCATGTTCAGAGGTTCAACAATGTGGAAGTGCATTCTTGAGAAGAAAAGCATGTAAAAATTGTTAATATGTTTTGTGGCCTTTTGAATCTAAACTGGGGAAACTTTTTAGCTTCCTACAGCAAAAATGTTTTTAACATTTTAATGTTTTTGGAGGCTTAGCGTTATTCTCTGCACTGCTGCCTCTCAGGTTTGAGACTAAATAACACAACAGTTATTCCAATTTAGGTCCCACCTCTGATATGGCAGATAGCCAATCAGATTTCAGGAGTAACCTGTGGACTCCGAAGCCACTCCCTGGACACACCCATACATGTAACGAATGATATCACACCAACAGTGCAAACACACTCTCTGAAGCATATAAAAGAAAGTAGCTTTTGAATTCTTTATGCAATTTCTTGATCCAGCAGTGCAGATCAGATACTCTGAAGACTTAGACTGAGACTCTGACGCCAACATGATGTTTTTCCTTTTCTTCTTTGTTCTCGCTCTGGGCTCTGTGTCTCCATCGGATGTCCATCCAGTGAAGCTACAGCGTGGCAACTGTCCCATGTTCTGGTGGAGCTTCAACGGGCGCTGCTACAAGTACGTTGCCACACGTTTGACCTGGGCTGATGCAGAACTCCACTGTGTGTCACAGGGAGCCAACCTGGTGTCTATTCACAGTCTGGAGGAAGAGAATTTCGTCAAAGCTCTGATCAAGAACTTTGACCACACTAAGGGACGCAGTTGGATCGGACTCAGTGACATTCATAAAGAAGGCAGATGGATGTGGTCTGATGGAGGTGCAGTGAAATTTGTTTTTTGGAGTCCTAGAGAGCCAAACAACAATGGAGGAAATGAACACTGTGTTCATACCAACTTTGAAAGGGACCTGAAATGGAATGACGTCCCATGTTCAGTTACTTATTCCTCTGTTTGTGCATCTCGTCCTTAGCAACTGAGACAGCTATAGATTCTACCTGGACACTGTTCACCTGCTGCTCTGTTGACATGCATTAGACCTCCACAATATAGATACAATTCTACACTTTTATGTGTGTGTACAAAATTAATTTCATTAACCTTCATTTTCATGAATGTTGAATTGACTCTAATTTCTTCTTGTTATTTTTTCCTCACTGACTCATATAAACCGGATAGATTTAGAAAAAAAAGTAATTTAACTAGTTAACAATTATATAAAATATAACTTAGAAAACATGCTTTCTCTGATATAAAAAGTTTTTTTAATGATGATAAGTTGATATAAAGGGCACATTGGATTGGATGGGCATTTCTGTGAAATATATATCAGAAGTTGATTTGCCTGTATCATATACTCATTGAGATATAGTGTATTAACTTTCTTATTTTTCTTCTTTGTTATAGCTCAATCCTCTTTCGTTTGATACTGTGATGTTGATAGGCATTGATATGATGCAATAAAAAATAATTGTACAGAAAAACATACACTACTGCTCTCCTTAATGTGCCAGGGTTCAACAAATGTTGATGAATAGTTAACAGTTATTGCTTGTCTTTTATTTCCTTATTATCGTTTTTGAGTACTGGGTAATTGTTATCCAAACCAATCCTGATGCACTATGGACAATGGACTATGACGTTTCCGTTCCAATAGATAATAATAGTTCAATCAGCAGAGACTCATGTTTTATGGGGATAGAGAAGCAGCGAGTAGAGTAGAATTCCCCCTGATGTTGTCTAGACACTCATGGTTCCCTGAATGAAGAATTTACTGCAGGATTTACTGGACAATGGTAAAGATTTATCCACCATTAAACTTCATAACTGTTTTCCTTTCACCCACTTCTTTTGCATTTAGCACAATACAAACTGTTTATTCAGATAACTCAGGCAAAGGCTTCACCGAAGCAACAAACACTGGAGAGAGAAACTCCCTCCAGACTGCGACAAGGCTAAACAGATTACAGACGGTTTGTTATTTTTTTACATTATCTGTAAAGAAAATTTTAAAAAACCCATAAAGGAACAGCCTGTTCTAGGCTACTGTATAAACCATCTCTAGATATAAAAGTCTCATTCTAAGGTAACAAACATAATAATGATTCTTATTTTCAGGTATTTATACACTAATGAAAAAATAGTTATTCATATTATATTCCATTTCTATCAGTAGATTTGGTAACACTTTATAATGAGTACACACTATTAAGCATTAGTTAAGCATGAATAAATACTGAATTCATCATTTATAACGCATGAATACACATTAGTATGTAGTTTATAAACACAGTTAAAAATGTTTTACTCATCATTGATAAGCACATTAGTTATGGATTAGTAAATACTGAAGTCATCATTTATAAAGCATGATTCTGCTGTAAATAGTCATTACTATGTGGTTTATAATCACAGTTATAAATGTTTTACTCTTCATTGTACTGTACATTTCTGCATGCACTTGCACATCCACAATTCAGACATGTATTAATGATTAGTGACTGTGTAAGCAGATGTTCTATAAAACTCACAACAAATTCATTTTCTAATGATGGCCTATAAAAAGTTATTAATGCAGGAATTCACAGTTACAAAGCACTTACTACTCGTTAATTAAGTATTTTGCACAAGCTTATCTAAAGTGAGCACTATCTATGGCTTATTAAGGATTTACAAATGAGATATAAAGGCTGACAATGCCTCGAGACTCACAAAATGTTCAGTTATCTTAACAGACGAAGG
The DNA here is from genome assembly GCF_905237075.1 of Dicentrarchus labrax. Lineage (NCBI taxonomy): Eukaryota > Metazoa > Chordata > Actinopteri > Moronidae > Dicentrarchus > Dicentrarchus labrax. The sequence goes on along the minus strand of NW_026136923.1, from coordinate 13,462 downwards.
AGAGACACAACACAAAGGGATATAGAACATATTGTATTGATATTTACTGCAACTTCCCAACATATTGTATGAAGACGAACAAGGGTGGTTTATGAACACATGCTATTGTTGTGATCTTATCTGTTTGGGACGTGTACGTTGAGCTCCGCTCTCAGCACGTGATGACGTGCTGAGAGCGGGATGTTACGTCATATTTACGTTAACCGACCTGCCGCTGCTAGGCACTCACCTCGCCCGGCTAGACGAGACTAGGCTACGTCGGCTTAGCCACCGCGGGCGGGTCGGTAACGTTAGTAACGTCAGTCGTTAGTGTCAAGTGACAAGCTAACGTTATCTTTCAACCATAATGTGTGCTACCAAACAAAGACACATACTCTCCTCTAGAGCCGCTGACGGCCGCCGACTCCAATGTGCTCCTCCATGCTCCCCTTGGCTGCACTGTCAGAAACTTCTGAGAGTTAACGTAAATATGACGTAACATCCCGCTCTCAGCACGTCATCACGTTGATGACGTCTCTGCACGGGGAGCTCAACGTTCACGTCCCAAACAGATAAGATCACAACAATAGCATGTGTTCATAAACCACCCTTGTTCGTCTTCATACAATATGTTGGGAAGTTGCAGTAAATATCAATACAATATGTTCTATATCCCTTTGTGTTGTGTCTCTCCTTCGTCTGTTAAGATAACTGAACATTTTGTGAGTCTCGAGGCATTGTCAGCCTTTATATCTCATTTGTAAATCCTTAATAAGCCATAGATAGTGCTCACTTTAGATAAGCTCGTGCAAAATACTTAATTAACGAGTAGTAAGTGCTTTGTAACTGTGAATTCCTGCATTAATCACTGTTTATAGGCCATCATTAGAAAATGAATTTGTTGTGAGTTTTATAGAACATCTGCTTACACAGTCACTAATCATTAATACATGTCTGAATAGTGGATGTGCAAGTGCATGCAGAAATGTACAGTACAATGAAGAGTAAAACATTTATAACTGTGATTATAAACCACATAGTAATGACTATTTACAGCAGAATCATGCTTTATAAATGATCAATTCAGTATTTACTAATCCATAACTAATCTGCTTATCAATGATAAATAAAACATTTTTAACTGTGTATATAAACTACATACTAATGTGTATTCATGCGTTATAAATGATGAATTCAGTATTTATTAATGCTTAACTAATGCTTAATAGTGTGTACTCATTATAAAGTGTTACCGTAGATTTTCCTAAATGTTAGACAATGGACCTTTAAGTCTGAATGATGAAGATACAAAAGTGTATGTACAGAAGTAATTTCAGTAACCTTCATTTTAACGTTTGATTCTTACACAGATCATGTCAGGATTGGTTTAAAGAGAATGTTTCTAAAAACCTTTGAACAATGTCAGATTTTTTGTTTTCCTTATTGACTTATAGAACAATATCCAGATTTAGAGGAAAAGTATTTTTCACTGAGAGGAAACCTCCATTTTGCAGGAGCGCTGTGATCACATTTGCACAGTTACACACATTCCTATCCGGAAGCTGTCCAGTGCAACCACAGTCTGATTTGTTGGCCACTGAGCCGCTCCACTGGAGCAGTAGGGGTTGGGGGCCGTGTACAAGGGCACCTCAGTGGTGGTAAAGAGGGAGGGGTAAGTGCTGCTTCTTCCCTTTCCCCACCAGTTCTGTTAAAAGTAATGTGGATGGAAAGGGCCCTATCTCAGATGCAACCCTCCCATGAATAAAAAGGATTGGTTGATGATAATAGGGAAGTTATATTTACACAAGATAAAATAATACTATACTATAAATACTTGGATTTCCACTTATTTCATATCTTCAAGCCCACTTACACTGTCCTTGTTGTGGAAATTTCTCTGCTGCTGGTGAAGAATGAAATAGAGAACTTCTGCCGGCCGACAAGTTTATTTTCTTTGCAAAGAAAAGGTCAATCAACACACGAGCGGTCAAAGATGAAGAAAGACCCCGAACATGGGGATATCTAAACATTTATACCTGAGGACCACCTCTTTCACACCCCCTTGGTCTGCTGTAGGGGTCTGGCCCTCCAGGAAGTGCCTTCCCACCCCCTCTGCCCACTGCAGACATCAGGGCCGACCCCCTGCTGGTGTGTTTACATATGAGGTGTCCTGCAGGATCTTGCATTCAGGTGCAAAGCCAAGTCCAGACATCACAATCTACAAAACACAAAAGGACCTGGCATCTTGTGTTAGGAAGGGGGAGGTTGGGCATCTCCAGTGGCTGAAACAAAGAAACTGAATCTACCATTACATCCTGTGTTAACTTAAAAAGTTAAACTTAAAGACTTGAAACATGAAAATGGCTCTTCGTAGATGTATGTGGATACTTACTATTCATTTCACATTGAACAAAGGTTTTATTTCCCATTCATAGAATAGTTAACAGATCTGTAATGGACATTATATTGAAACCTACCGCTACTGATGATAATAATAATAATAATAATAATAATAATTACAAATAATAGCCTAGCCTAGGGCTATCTATCTATCTATCTATCTATCTATCTATCTATCTATCTATCTATCTATCTATCTATCTATCTATCTATGCAAGGTGGTGTAGTGGGGGTGGCGCCGGGAAGGGGGGGGCCCAACTGCAATGAACCAGCTTTGGGGGGCCCAGCTTCCAAAAGGTTGAGAACCCCTGGTATACGCTAACACTATAGAGACATAACATGAGAATAGTAACACAGAAGTTGTTTAACATGGGGCACGTAAGCATGCATACAAACAGAACGTTGCCAGTAGACTAGTCACTATATATTGACATCATTGACGCACCATGACGAGTGTTTTGAGTTGCTGAGGTTGCTGTGGTTTGCTTATGGGCTCCCTCTCCTTTGCTATTTCCTATGGAGGCAATTTAATATATGCATGCATACCTGAAACACAGTGAGGAAGAATCGTGCATGAAACATCCATTTTAAACAAAATTATTTTAAGTTTTCATATAATTCGACAATATCATGACACAATTGGTCTTGGCAGTTTTAAATGTGTTAATTGTTGGTGCAACAAATATTTATATAGATTCTGCCTTTTTCCTACATTTTTGCAGTGCCAGCAATGGCTACATCCTCAACCCCTGCCCTCCCACAAAGTGATGGTCTGTGGATATTTCTTCGCAACAGAGGTGTTTCTGAGGAGAGTATTCAGAAAATGCAGCAGGATCATGTAAGTCACAGGGAATGTGTTCCTGCAGGGCTATATTCATTTTTAAAATGATTTTCCCAACTATATTTTTTATATTTTATTGAATTTCAAACGATTTTACATGTACCTATAAATTTTAGACCATCACATGTGGTTCCAGAGGTTCAAATATTTTCATTTGTCAAGCATCCCTTCCAACAATGCAGCCTGGATGGAGAGACATCACTGTTACACAAATATACAAATAAATATACAAACTATTTTGATATGATATGTTTTAAAATTATGTTATTTGAGATTTTCAGTGTCAAATGTATGTGAAGTATTCTACACCATCAAAGTAAGATTGATTCTTACATTTTTTGCCAGTATGGTAATGTGCAACAAATGAATCAAATTTGATAACTTAGATGCAATGTTTACATCATGATCATACAGATGATGTACATGGTATAAGAACAGTTAGAGCAACACTGTCAATATATATCATGCTAAACTAATACATTGTAACATTTATAGTGTTGAATTATTTGTGTCATAATATGATATTAAGTATATGGAGTAGAAATGATAATTAATCCCATCTGACTGCATTTAAAAAAAAAGGCATGACTTTAAACAAAAGCAATAGGTGAACAGGATTAGGTACCCTTTCAAGTTACTGTTGATGTATTATAAACTTAGCAGAAGGAATAAATGTCTGATGTTTATATCGGCACACTACATTATTGCCAGCTTCAAAAGTTGTTTTTGTACTGTCTCATACTGTCCATTGTGTTATCATCTGCATTAGGCATTCATAATTGGTTGTCCTGGAATTTAGCACGGAAGTAAATAGTCTTGGAGATAATATAGTTTAAGCTGTGTCATGTCTAATGTATACTTTTTGTTTTTATTGCAGATTGACAGCTCGATAATTGGAGAAATAGATGATGCCACTATGGCCTCCTACATTCCAGCCTATGGTGACAGGATTGCCACAAGGCGTTTCTGTATGGAAAAACAGAGAAGAGGTGGAGATGATACAAAAAGACTGTCCTTATTCCAAAAAACTTAAAAAAAAATTGGCACAATGAGCAACAAAGACAGCGATCAAAGTTTTGAGGAGGAGAATACAGTGCAACCAACAAATATGCGTCTAAAAAGTAATAAGAGAGCCTGGAAGACAACCAGAAAAATAGAATTAGCGTGGATACATGACAACAGACAAGTCAGAAAACGCAGTGGTGGAGGAACCAGAGTTCTTGATATTAACAAGAATGCCACTGAAACTGAGATTCTGGCACAAACTAAAAAACTGTTTTTCCCTAATGAAAAATCAATAATGGGAAAGTGGGAAGAGTTCAGTCACGATGTAGTTGACTTTCAGGAAGCACAAGTTGATGAGGATGTTAGTGTGGGAGACTACTACGAGACACACAAATTGGGGTTGTTAAGATTTTATTTGTTCACAAAGACCCTGACCAGTGGAGATGACCCAGAGGAAGGAGCTGATATACAGACAGATGTGCAACATGAAAACACAACAGAATCTGGACAAGAGAAACACACAATGGAAGAGGTCGAGCAGCTGACACAGAAAAGATATAACAGTGAAAATCAAATACACACAGTCGAAGATGATGAGCTAAGCACTGCCACAATATCAGCTGTTGTCTCTACTGCAGCAGTTCAGATTATTGATCTTACATCTTTGTGTAATACATCAGAGGTCATTTTTGGTCCTTTGACAGGTGGGACGTTTTTAGGTGAGCTTGATGATACACTCATACATGAGCCAATCCTTGCAATAGAAGACGAACAAATAAACACCCCCACCTACACCTCAACTCCTATTGATGCTGAGACAGCTTCTGCTAGACCACCAAGTCCTGCCACTGAACTTTTGCATGTGACTGTGAAACTTCAGAGAGTGACTCTCTTAGATGAACTGATTGCCCAATTCAAGGATGAAGCAATGATGACCTACTCTGTGAAATACAGCTTAATTGATGAAATGGGGGCAGATGCTGATGGTGTGTCCAGGGGATGTATACGCTGCCTTCTGGACAGAATTCCTAGACTGTGCAGCAGAAGGTGCAGATGTGAGGGTGCCATCACTCTCCTCAAAATGGCAAGAGGAGGAATGGAAGTCTGTTGGCAGGATATTGGCCAAGGGACTGAAGGACCATGGGTATTTTCCATTTCGGCTGGCACAAGCCTTTACAGCAGCAGTCATATTTGGTGAACACTCTGTTTCACCTGATTTACTGTTTGACTCCCTGATGTTGTATCTTAGTCAGTCTGAGCGTGATCTCTTGTCCACTGCTTTGCAAGAGGCTGTTGTCGGCGACGATGAGGAAGAGCTTCTTGATCTTATGGATGGCATGGGAGTAAGAACAGTACCAACGCAAGATAACTTGAGAGCCGTGCTTGTCCAGGTAGCCCACAAGCAAATGATCCAGCACCCAAAATATGCACTTGATAATATTGCAGAGGTTGCAGGACCAATACTCAGGAAGTTTTTCCCCAGTGTCCAGGATATGAAGAAGCTGTATGAGGACATTAAACCAACAACACGAAAGGTGATTAAGATGATAACAGCTTCTCCAGCTACTTCAGCAGAGAACCAAAGTTTGCGATTTTTACATCAGTACATAAGGGGATTGGATGAAATAGGTCTCCGGAAGCTGATGAGATTTCTGACTGGGTCTGATGTCCTCTGTGTAAAAGAAATTCAAGTCACATTCACCTCTTTGGAAGGGCTAGCGTGGCGGCCAGTTGCCCATACTTGTGGCCCAACTGTGGAGCTGCCATCAACTTACAACAGCTATCCTGAGCTTCGAGCTGAAATGGAGGCTATACTTTCCAGCAACACTTATGCAATGGACATTGCATAAGTGCCAGCGATGTAGGTTTAGACTGTGTGAATGTGGGATAGAGCATTTAAGGAGAAAATGTGGTTAGCTCAGGTGCTGTGTGATTAGTGCAAAATGATTTTTATTACATTTCAAGATTTTGGTTTTATTATATCAAGAAACAAAAACTTACACAGACTTACTTAGACATTTTTGGTTATCAGAGCATGTAAAGAGAATATGTGACTAGCTCAGGGGCTGTGTGATAAACACAGATTGATTTTTTAAATTTTGGATATTTTCTTTCTATCATATCAAGAAACAGTTAACAATTTACTTTGATTTAAGACACTTTTGTTATCAGTCTAGGATGAGAATGTTTGGATATTAGAAATACTTTTGTTATATTTTCACTGTTAAGTCATAATATAATTTGAACCTCTACCTCATGTCAGATGTTAATACTGACAGTGTTTGTGAATCTGCTTGTTACATTAAAAGGTACTTTGAGGTGTTTTTTTTACAAATAGAATCACAGGTTGCTGTCTTGTTTTGTACAACTGTCTTCAAACAGACTGTCTTTACTGTTGAGTCATGTAGTTCAGGAGTCCTGCTCTGTGAGACATGATATGTTTCCACCCACAATCTTAAAATTGAAGATGTTCCTTTTGTTATGGGGTGCTTGTATTGTGCAATGTTAAAGTTATCAAATGTGTGTGTAAACTCAAGGAAAGATGCATGCCCTAATAAAAGATAATCATATGCTTCATTTGCTGAAAGTTTAATGACAACTGCATTTCAACATAAATTTGTAGAATGACATTTCATTCAAATACATAAGAAAATGATGTGTGATCTGTTTATATGTTTGAGAGATGACATGATAATCACCAACTAATTTTAGATACATACATATTCACCATATTTTGTTACATGTAATTGTTTTGCTGCAAATTACAGTAAATTCATGAGAAACAAAAAACAGGAAGGTATATTTCCTAAATGCTACAATAAACAATAACTAAATATCAAAAGAGAAAAGGGTTTCACTGCTTGGTATTAACAGGTATTGTGTCTGTATTTGACATTCAGCATACACACCATTGTGGACAAGATATTATAACCTGTTTGATTTACAATTTATAATGACTGTCCTTTTTGTAGGCTGCTCTTTTTACAATGCACCCAAGATTTTCTATTTTTTCAAAATATGTAACATGTGATGCGATATTTCATATGCAGCTATTGGACTGTAAGCACTTATTTTGATGTGTAATTTTTTCATAATTAATAGAAAGTGGATATACAAAGCACAAAGGGGAGATGTCCATAAGTAAAGAGTTCACAGTTATTTACTGTTTAAACACAATACCCTTTACAGTGAAATTCATGGTCCATAAGATTTTCTACCCTTATGTGGAGGCTTACATCCAGTCATTTGATCCAGTAGAGCAGGTTGTGATCATTAAATTTGAGCTCGTATGTAAGCACGTAAGAACATGTAAAGCTTAATAGCTTCTTCTGAGAGGTGGGTGGATGAAGACTGTTTTCTGCCATGGCAAGGCAGCAAATGTCAAACACTGTATCATCACAGGGATACGGTCCTCTCTGAAGGCATTCCTCTCTGCAGGCTTCTATCTTTTGTTGGGATACCTCTTTCAGGTACTCTCTGGCACCGAAAAGTTGGGGGTAGGGTGTACATCATCACTGGGCGCCCACCTGGAGACACAGCATTTCTGCATGGGCGAATTCTGTGAGTGTTCCAGAGGTGAACAACTTCCTTCAGTTCTCTCTAAATATAAATAAAAATAGAAAGTGAGAAAATCAGGTCGCACATTTGCTATACCAACTGCAGTAGATATTATAATGCATTAAACTAGCCAGTAATGTAGTTCAAATCAGCTCCAACTTAAACATCTGCAATCGTAAACTATCATGCAATTAAAAACATCAAAACACTGACAGGGAACATTTTATACTTTTCATACTTTGAAAATATACTGCTGATAATACTGTCCTTTTACTTTAGTAAGGTTTTGAATAAAACCTACATGGAGTGAGCTCTTTTCACTTATATCAGTAGTATCAGTGATATTAGTAACACCACACTAAAACGAACGCATTACACAGGGTGGTACTACTGCTTTTGGTGAAGTAAAACATCTGAATACTTTAACCACTAAGCAGGTGTCACAGTATTGTTCGGACATAATATAGCACTATAGGAAAAAAAACAACATAAACGTATTGCAGTTCTTACCTCTATTATTTCAAGACATGTGAACTGAATGAGACTTTTGTCCAGGAAGTCACCAGAAAAGGAATCTGAGTCTTTTAATTCTTGGAACAGGTTCATCCAGAACTGTGCGTGTTGCCTCCTTAGAAAGCCCCACCAGTTCTCTATTCTTTGGCTGTGATTTCTCGATCCATACAGATAACATCTGTGCGAAAAGTTGTCCAGATGATCGTGCCTCAAGAACATCTGCATTTGTTCAACGTAACAGTTTTCGGTTCCGAGGTCCGAACGAATTCGGGCAGCAGTTCCATTCCTTGATGACACCTCATCAATGAAGTATTGCACGATTATCTTGGGATCACTATTTGTAGAGTAAGCATGTAGCCAAATCACCATTCGTGAAAACCCATCTATTGCACCATTGATGCAGATCCCGTACGGTTTGAGTTTATCATATGAGTCTAAATGCCACAAAAAGTTTGGGCCTGGATTCTGGTACATACGCCGCCGAAGGCGATTCCGGTGCCTCAGCTGCACACCGTGCGGATCCAATATTTTCAGCAGTCTCCTGATCGTCTCTTGAGTCACCACGTAGCCAGACTGAATGCATTTCAAATGCATCATCTTGTATCCATGGAGCATGCCATATCTGTCCAGCTGATCCTGGAGAAACATTGCTATGTCTAGCAGATCTGAATGGGCTTTCCTTCGGAACAACCGCAAAATCCTCAGGTGTCTGCATATAGTCGACAAACTAATGATAATACCATCTATATGACTTAAAGACAGGACTATCTCCCAGTGTCTTAAACCCAGATCAAAGTAAAACTTGATTGAACTAAACAAGTCAGTCATGTTTGTTTCCGTTGTATCGAGCTCTCAATAAAGGAATGAATGCGTCTATTGTTTCAAATGCTCTCTAAACTCAGAAAAAAAATTAGTCCGAAAAACAAACCAAAAAAAAAATTACTCCGAAAAACAGAAAAAAAAAAAAAAATCAGAAAATTTGAAATAAATTACTCTGAAAAACAGACAAAAGAATTAATTACTCAGAAAAACAAACCAAAAAATAAATTTTCAAGTGAATGCAATACGCTTCCGTACAAAGAAGGGGGAGAACACACGAGTTGTAACTAAAAATATGTTTATTTAACAAACTAAAAGAAAAATGAAGCTAAAGACAAACAAATTCAACCAAACAAAACAAAAGCTCTCTGAGGGAGAGACCTGCTCAGATGGTCAACTTACTGATATTATGATTACTGGTTTTATGCAGAAGTTATATATCAGTAAGAGTAATCCATAAACCTTTGTTCTGTTTTCTTTGTTTTTTATTGCTAGAGCTAATAGATAAGTGTTGTTATGATGCCATAAAAAATATAATTAATTACAAACACATTCACAACAACAACAACTGTTGGTAAATGGTTAACGGTTATTTTTTGTTTTCATTTTAGAGCCCTGGTTCGTTTTTAGTCAAACACTCCTCAATCACATTTCTTAGTAGATTACAATGTTTTGGTTCCAATAGATAATAATTTTACATTGCACTGTATATGGACCTTCACTGACAAATTTCACATTGAGTGCTGGACCATAGGTGTACTGAAGAGCTCTGGTGAAGACCAACATTTACATAATACTGTCTTATGAGCAGTTTGGTCCTCGACTCTGCATTAAAACACTCATGTTTAAAGACTCAAGGTCTAATCCCTTGGTCTAAATATATGGCTCCTGTTTGTGATGTATGCCACGATCAGCTCCTTGGTTTGTGTTGACATTGAGAGTCAGGCTGTTCTTCTGTTACCACAGTGTTAGGTTGATGGCTTCTTTGTAGTAGACTGTCTTGTTGTTTTCAGTAATCCGGCATATCACTCTGATGTCATCACCAAATTGGAGCTGTGGGCTGAGCCCCAAGGCCCCTGACGAATAGCATCCTCACATAGTCCTCTTCTCCAGGTGGGTGAGGTCAGTGAGGAGAGTTGTGGCTATGCCGATTTCTGTAGATCTGTTGCATTTTTTCTGTACCAGAACAATAGTGGATGACTCGAATCAGAAGAAGACCACACGCACCGAAAAAAGGAGAATGTTGAATATGTCTGTGAACACACCAGCCAGCTGCATTACACTCTTATCACTCGGCCCAGGATGCGTCTTGCCCAGCTGCCTTGTGGATGCTGATGTGCTTAAACAACTTGCGCAAGACCGCCTTGGTGATAATGTTGGTCGTGTTGGCAGCATTATATTCTATTTCCGCTAGTAGATCCTCCTAAATGTTATATACTGGACCTTTAATAAATAATAAGGATTGCTTGTGGATAAACCAGGAGGAGCCACAGCAAAAATATTATTAGATCTATTACATATAAAACTAAAATGTATGCAGATGACGTCTTATTGTTTATTACTAACCTCATAAATCCATACCAGCCTTAAAGTCAGTTATACAAGCCTTTAGCTTTGTCACAACATGAAATTTGTTTTGATAAATAAGGGGTGTGTTTATGAGTATATGGCCAGAATATACTGACCTTTCCACGCTCCCCGTTTCTTGGTTCCCGGTAACTCTGGACTTTTATATTCAGGGAGCTATCAGGGACGGCTGGTATACATGGGCTAACAGGGCTAAGCCCTCCCTAGTCTTTAAAGTAAAGATGAAAAACTATTATATACTATTATACCCCTTCATTTGCTGCTCATTCAGGCTACATTCATTCAGCCCAAGCACAGTAATGTAAGCTTCCATTCACTTTTGATTGACAGGTGTCATGACACGCCCCCTTCATTTGCTGCCCATTGGGGCTAAAGGCTGGTAACCTTCGACCAATCACAGAGCAGTAGCGACTGTACAGTGAGCCTAGTTCATAGTAGAACGTGGAGAGAGGGAAGTGAGCAACTGTAGTAATGGCGGGCATTAGCATGAACATGAACCAGGGGGATTATTTACATATAATCAATCATTTTCTTTAAAGTCTTTGGAGGAAAAAATGGAAGTAAAGAGATTGGGGACACATCATCCGAACGATGTTCAAATAACACAAAAGGATAAACGACAATATCGTAGTTTTGTGTTACGTGGTTTCAGCGAACGGACTGGCTAACAGCCGGTGTAGCTAGGAATTCACTTTTCTGTTTCCCATGTTTGTTTTTTGAAGGAGACACGGCTTGGACCCAACAAGGAATTGTGGATTTGAAACATTTATCCGACAAAATTAGTTGCTTGCAGCACAAGCCACATTGGTAATAGCGTAAAGCTGTCATTGCTGGGTAAAGTGAACATCGCCTGTCAGCTTTATGAGAGTCACCACACCACTATACAGAGACACAATGAGCTGGTAAAGAAAAACAGGCATTCACTATCACGGATTGTGGACTGTATTAAATATTGTGGGGAACAAGAGCTTGCCCTGCAGGGTTCGGATGAATCTCCCACTTCAATCCAGCAGCGACCAGTTCTCTTTTTTAGTCAATCACATCACATGTCAAACACACAGGTTGCCAAGTACACGTCTAAGACCACAGATTCTCTCAAAACGAGACAGGCCCTGGAGAATTGTTCGTGCTCCATATCTGAACTCCTGACCACAGATGACAATCAGCCACATCCAGATGCAGACACCGCTGAAGCGGCTGCAACGCTGCACAGGATGCGGCATGGATAGGAATAAATGTAGTAAAAGTGAATGTATTACCTTGTCTACTGTAACCTCTGCAAATGTTACCAATATATTTCCCGAAGAAGAGGGCCGAAATTATTTTATTTTTTAAAGCAATAAATAATGTAATACTGTGATTCAGTGGTATCCAGTTATGGTGTTTTTCCAGTGGAAAGCTCAGTGCCAAAATAAAAGGAACTGTCAACATCTTTGTGGATCTATGGCGCCTCATGAGGAGTCACTTGCCTATTTATCGGAGGGACTTGAAAGGGTGAAGGACACATTTGATTGAAATGTTCTTGGCATTACTGTGGAATAGATTTTAGAAGCTTGATTTATCTATATTAGTAAGGGTTTGTTTGTCCGTTTTTCTATGTTTTTTTTATAGCTATAGCTTATAGGTAGTTAGATAAGTGTTGTTATGATCTCATAAAACTATAATTAAATAGGAAAAAACAAGCACTGGAGTTCAACAACTGTTGGTAAATGGTTAACGGTTATTTCTTGGAAGATATCAGAAGTAGATTTCCCTGTCCCATAAAGTCATTGAGGCATAGTGTATAAACTTTCTTCGTTCCGTTTGGGCCGATGTTGTTTGATACTGTGATGATGATAAGCATTATTACGATGCCATAAAAATATAGTTGTACAGAAAACAAACTGTTAATGAATAATGTGTTTTTTTGTCTTTTCTTTCCTGGTTTTCACTTTAGAGTCCTGGTACATTTTTAGTCAAACACTCCTCAATCACGTTTCTTAGTGGATTACAATGTTTTGGTTCCAATAGATAATCATTTTACATTGCACTGTATATGGACCTTCACTGACAAATTTCACATTGAGTGCTGCAGCATAGGTGTACTGAAGAGATATATGGCACATTAAAGGGTAAATTCAAGTGTCAAGTCTCCTGTTGAGGGTGATTGAGACTATTCAAAGCCTGAGTTCTGTTCCAGGTGTGTTATGCTTCCTGCAGGATTTACTGGACAATGGTAAAGCTTTTTCTGCCATTAAAGTTTATTAGGCTGCAATGTCAGCCTGCCATGTGGGTTTGGAAATATGCCGCCTGGTCAGCATTCTCTGATAAGGAGGTTTATGAATGATGTGTGCCGTGAGCTGACTTAAAGCTGCTACCTTTAAAAACTAAAAACTAGCTGCTTATTGGCACTGACGTCAGCCAAACAGATAACAAGTTGTTTTCCCTGACTATGGAAAAGAGAGAAACTCCCTCCAGATTGTGACAAGGCCAAACAGATTACTGAGAGGGTTTGTTATTATTTGATACTTTTTACAAATTAACATTAAGGAACAGCTTTAATGCAAAACATTTTTCTAATGCAATGCAAAGCTATTCAGTCATCAAGCATATACACTGGATTGTTTTTATTAACTTGAATACAGTTGGAAGCTGCACTGTGTGCCTGTATTATCTAGAGAACTCAAAACAAGTCTTGGACTGGGACTCTGTATCGGCAGATACTCAATATTAAACAACTTGGATCGAATCAGGGCTAAAAAGACTTACAGCTTCAATGGC
>NW_026136922.1:0-11986 GCF_905237075.1 Dicentrarchus labrax | reverse complement strand
TTTATTTGTCCCACAATGGGGAAATTCCAATGTAACAGCAGCAAAGTGGATAGAGAGAAAACAGTATAAATAAACAGTAAGAATAGGGAAATAATAAAAAACACTATGTACTAGATATATATATATTGCCCTCACAGATTTCATTGAAAACACCTTTGCAACTTTATCAGCTGTGTTTTGTAATCTCAATTACTGCAATAAACACATATTTATGAAACCTCTGGCAGCATTTTGACAAGCAGTCTTCATTAGCATAGCAATATAACACTTGTCCTGAGTAATAATACTACCACTTGAATCAATATAAAAAGACTGTTGCAATTACAAACAGCCAACAGATTTAAATGAAATAAGAAATGACAATATATATGTAATATTTTAATGCAGGATAATTAAAATGATGCAACATACTTAGAAAGACCATGGACACGCTGTAAAACACATTAATTCCTCACAGGACTGACGTTGGAAATACAGGTGAATCACTAGGATTAATCTTAGCCTGGCTGTTAGCCTGGTCTGGAGCAGGCTAACACCAGAGAATAAATCACCATAGTAACTTGGCCGGGATAAGTTTGACCTGCTTTCATGCAACCGACTTGAGGCTAAATTCAGCCAGGATAACCAACATATCCCGGCTTAATCCCTTATCTTGGTTTTGTGCAATACCCCTCTGGTGTGTGTGTGTGTGTGTGTGTGTGTGTGTGTGCGTTACGATGTGTGTGTGTGTGTGTGTGTGTGTGTGTGTGTGTGTGTGTGTGTTACGGAGTGTAAATGAACTTGATCAACGTGCACTGGAGTTAACAATAGAGCTCCAGTGAGAGAGAAACAGTCAAACTGCAGGGATTCATTAGTTTAGTAATATTGTGTAACTTTGATCAGCACCCAGCAGCTGGGGTTGCTCACTAGGCTTTATGTGGAGTCAAACCGACGAATAAAAGTTTTCTGATCCATTTATTTAGCGTTACTGAAGTACTGCTATTACTGACGATATAAGTGTAGGTCCAGTGTAACATCCTATACTCATATAATCTCCTATTGTATTATAAACACTGAGGCTCACTGCTGAATGTCTGTTATTGCACCGGGAACTTGTTCCAACATCAGTTACACTCAGTAAATGTCCTGTGTGTGTGTGTGTGTGTGTGTGTGTGTGTATCTGCTGCCATTAGATAGACATTGTGTTGGTAACCTCAGACTGTTTCAACAACACATCACTACAGTTAGCTGCAACAAGGAACCACCAGAGACACTGCTTATTATTTTAGATTATAACTGAGGACTACTGTGAGCCACAATGAGCTGTTGTACTGTATTATATTATACTGTATATTATATTATACTGTATTATATTACACTGTATATTATATTACACTGTATATTATATTGCACTGTATATTATATTATACTGTATATTATATTATACTGTATTATATTACACTGTATTATATTACACTGTATATTATATTACACTGTATATTATATTGCACTGTATATATTATTATACTGTATATTATATTATACTGTATTATATTATACTGTATGTTATATTACACTGTATTATATTACACTGTATATTATATTATACTGTATATTATATTATACTGTATATTATATTACACTGTATATTATATTATACTGTATTATATTATACTGTATATTATGTGCTGCCTTACAAGTTACACTGAATCTTCCATGTTTTACAGGTGAGCTGATGAAGCTCAGGTGTTCCTGGACCCATCAGAGGACAGAGACAGCTGCAGCATCAGGACAGTCTGGGTATCCAAAGGAAGACTGATGAAGATGAACACTGACTGCAGAGCTCCATTACCAGCTCACACTTCAATATACTAGAAACCATAAACCTTGATGGAGAACATGATCTGCACAGTTTACATAAAAGTTATAGCTTTGTTACTTGTAATGTTACTTGTAACTGGAATATGAATGAAACATAAATAAAATGTTTTACTTTTAAGAAGAGTTTTGGTTATTTTTAAATTCAGTAATAAGTGTGGTTTTATATAAATAACATGTTATTTCAGGTTTTATGAAGATTTCCTGGATGTACAAGAGTTGAAAACCTGATTCGTGTAACATCTATCAATATGAAAATGTGGAATTTAAACCTGTATTAATGACTGTAAGCAACACAATACATTACTGTCTCACATTCAAACTTTATTATGTTGGAAGATAAATTACAATATATAATATAAATGATAGAATATTCAGTATACAGTATTTTTAATGGGGTTCAAACATAATTGCAGCTTTTACAAATACCTGAAGGTGAACTTTGGTAATAATACTTTTAAGTTAAAATATCAGAATATGAAATATGGATACAGTACCGTTAACAGTTGGTTACTTGGCAGTTTTTAACCACATGAACAAGTTACTTTATTAGAAGAGTGATTCCTTCAGTTATGTTGACATGTTGTACAGGATAAAGTATTCCAGGTTTCTGTTTCCATGGTCTCAGAAAACTAATGTGTATAAAGAATATAACAGATGGGAGGTTACAGTAATCATTATACTATTACTCTGATTACTTTGGTACATTTACTGGCTGTTTCTTCACTAGAAACAACTGCTTGACTAATGTTGTTAATATTATGTAATATATAATATGTTTAACTTCACTGGGCTGTGTAGACTGTAGGTCACTGCTCACTGCTGTACCTGGAAAGACATAAAACACAGTGTTGGTTCTCATAGTTAAGGTATAAACACTAAAATTATGTGATAGATAGAGGTTAATATATATATATATATATATATATATATATTAGTTATATATATATATATATATATATATATATATATTAGTTATATGTATGTATATGTAGTTAATATATCAGTATTTACCTGAGGAAAACGTCACAGAAAGCTGTAATCCTGATTGTTGATGTTGTTCATTTCTCTGTGATTTCAGGTCAGACTCCCGCTCTAACATGTCCGCTGGTGAAGTTTTTGCTTTAGAAGCAGTTATTGAATTAATATTGACGGTAGAAAAGCAGATAATCTCAGTAACAGTGAGGAGCTACCTGCCGGCAACGAAGGGGAGGGGCCGGAGCGTCATCCGCGTGACCCGCGTAAGAGAACGTCTAATAATGAGAGAACTTCCACTCTCGGTAAACTTCTGGGTTCTGAACTGTTGCAGTTCCCCTCTGGCTCCATGTGAGGGCGCTCACAGGATGAGAGCAGAATGAATGGAGCTCTATGGAGCTATACCCTCAAAATCCACTTTTCTCAGGATATCATTGTTTGTCTAGTAATTTGAATGTTGCATTCGAAAGGCAAAGAAATTACACATTGCTGGGTGTTAGATTCTTTAGAGTCACTTATTTTCTTTAAAGTCTTTTAAAATGTCAGTGACATCACACACATCGTACGGCCAGAGATACCGCTTTACAGCAAGCCTCGAGTCTCTTTGTGCTTCCTTTTCTCTCGAGGCATCGACGACACAGACGTAACGATCGGCAGATAAAAGTACCAGCAACACAAAAAAAAAGTTTCTGTGTTAAAAAAAAAAAGAACTTGGGCAAAAAAATCCGCCTTAACATTGTGGTCCCGCTTCGGATGCCACGATGCCATCAAGCGGGATCTCTGGTCGTAAACAGTCCTTCACTGACCAATCAGCGTTCATTAGCAGAATGCTAGCGCATTATGGGCAACAACAACTCGTCCTGTAAGAAATCTAAAGGACATAAGAACTCGTTCATTCAACTTTCGACCTATAACCCATGTTGAACTTTAAAAACTACAATCAAATCTGAGATTTCTCAACCACAATCAGGTGAAAGAGACAAATGTAGCCGTCTAGCTCCATCTGCTCCCATTCATTCTGCACTGATGGGAGAGCGCCCCCAGTGGACCTCTGCTGGAACTGCAACCAGTATTCGGTACAATGGGACTTAATAGAGAGAGGCCAGGCTCTCCGTAGACGGGCTCTGGCCGCGTTATCCCGTGTGAGCCGCGTCATAATGCCGACCAATCAGAGCAGACTGGGCTTTTTCGGGAGGGGGGGTTTTAAAGAGACAGGAGCTAAAACCTAGCGATTCAGACAGAGGCTGAAAAGAGGAGCTCAGCTGTAGGCAGTATGAGAAAAATAATGTGTTTTTAAAACATTAAAACATCTAAACCTATTGTAGGAGAGCCACAAAATACAACTAGAAAATTCCTAAAGAAATTTTGAGTGTGCCTGGCTCTGGCACGTGTTTTTAAATAGATCCGATAAATTCCCTAGGAGGAGTTCAAATACAAGGCGAAAAATTCACTGAAAATGAGCACGGACTTCAAAATGGCCAACTTTGACGGCACGCCAAGGACACGCCCTTCAATGTACATGCACAAATAGCACAGCTTTTAATCAGCAACATGTACTGACCAATTTTGAAGCAGATCCGATGAATTCCCTAGGAGGAGCTGTTCAAATACAACGCGGAAAGTTTGCCGAAAGTGAAAATAAAATTCAAAATGGCCGACTTCCCGTGTAGTTTGGGGTATGGGTCCAAGAGGCTTTTTTGTACGTCCCGGCACGTTACACGTGCCTACCGAGTTTCATACATATCGGTGAAACGTGGCGCCGGGGCTGCTTTTTTAAAATGCTGTAGGGGGCGCTACACACACGACAAACACAACTTTTGGTATGTGAGCTACAGGCACCAGTCTACACGTGCCCTGATCAAATCAAATCATGACTGCAGTTAGAGTGTCTTCTTCCTCACAAAATAAATATATATAAATAAATCTAACTAAATATGTATTACTTGTGTAATGTGTAACAAGTTGAAATAGATGGCTAATTAAGAATTTCAGTGTCTTTTGTGACGTTTAATTAGCACAGTAATCCTTTGTCCTCTCTAGCTAGCAAAGCATATTCATTAATTAGCCTTCTAATACCTTCTAATTCTCTTTAGCTAGCTAGTGTAGCAGCATAGACATAGGGCTGTCATGCGGCAGTTAATTGCGCCTGCTGACCATTAGGGCGGCAGTATATAAATACGGCCCTCCTTCTCGCGCACTCACTAACGCATCATTTCCGGGTCAGGTGTTTGCCTGTGCAGGTAATGCTCCATGCCGCTGCTGCGGCTACTGCTTTGTTTCATCTCTTACTGTGTCCTGTTGCTTAAAGCCTGCGTGTTTTCACTGCAGAGCAGCGACCGAGTGCCCCGTGCTTTGTGCTCCATGCTCCGTTTAGACCTTGGTTCTCTCTGGCGGTGGTAAGTGTCCTGTAGCTAACGCTAGTGTGGTCACAGGTAGATGTCCGCTGCCGTGTGGGTCTCTCTCTCCCTCCCTCTCCCTGTGCAGGTTTGACTTTGAAAACAGGTATGCTACCTTAAATCTAACTCTCAAAAGCTTTGATTAATGTAGTTTAGCTATGCTAATGGTATGTTTATTGACAGGGAATGCTCGTCAGCTGGCCGAAATCTACAGGTGGCGATTCACGTGCCTTCACCACCAGCTGATTGGGACCGCTGCTGTTTTGTCTCTGTTTTGTCTCTGCCTTGTCGCTGCTTTGTCAGTGTTTTGTCTCTGCTTTGTCTACACTGATTTATTTACATTGCTTTGTCCGCACCGCTTTGCCTCTGCCGTTAAACACACGGTTGCTGTGTTTATACCGCTTTGTCGACTATATGTCTGCTGTTGTGCCCCTACTGCTAGCTGCATAGCTGTGTCTCTGCTGCTGTATGGACATTGTCCCCTGCTTTGCCTCTGCAGTCACTTATTCCTTGCTGCCGTGTTCTGCGGCTCTGGCTGCTTGGTGGCTTCTGGCTACAGCCGGCTTGCATGGTGAACTGCAGACACCATACTTTTAATCTGTTTATCTCTTTTTATTTTAGCTGAACGATGGTGAGGAGTTAATCCCTTATTTTTGTATTACTTGTTTTGTTTATTGTTTTGATTAACTAGCTTGGTAAGCTTATTTGGTTAACTATTTCCTGCTTTATGTTGTATATTGTTTTTATTATATTATTTATATTTTGTGTTAATTACTTCCATTGTAACTTTTGTTTTCCCTTCTCAGTGGCTGCAGGCTGGTGGTGGTGTCCCTCCTTCTTGTGTGCTGTGCTTCCTTGGATTCGGTGATACCACAGTGTGTGACTGCCACGTGTGTCTGGGTGAACCCTTTTTCTTTAATTTAATTTTGTTGAGTCCCCTTCACCTGCTCTTTCCCCACCAGTAGGCCTCAGCCCCTGATTAGGCTCCCTTTTTCATTTATTGGGATGAATGCTATTTTTTATAATGATAGAGATAGATATAGAGATAGATATAGAGATAGATATAGATAGATATAGATAGATAGAGATAGAGATAGAGATAGATAGAGATAGATAGAGATAGATAGAGATAGATAGAGATAGAGATAGAGATAGATATAGATAGAGAGAGAGAGATAGAGAGATAGAGATATAGAGAGAGAGATAGAGAGAGAGAGAGAGAGAGAGAGAGAGAGAGAGATAGAGAGAGATAGATAGATATAAAAAAAAAAGTATTTTTGTAAACTGTCTTGCCTGTCAAGTGGAACGAACCTGTGTTTTTGGTCAGTGTAAAATAATTCCTTGGGTGCAATTCCCAAGGTGGCGTTGTCGTGCAACCTAAGATTCCCATTGAGAGCTCCACATTTTCTTGCAACCCCCGCCACACTAGCTAGCTAGAGCTAGCACACATAAACAAATTAACCAAAGCTAGCGCTTAGCTACATGCTAATCGCTCCTGAAGGAGTGCTAATGTAAATTAAGGAACAGCTCATAGTAGGGTAAAATATTTAAGATGCATTGCACTTATTTTGTGTTAATATTAAAATCATTCAGCTTTAAATTGTTTGTTTGTTCGCCACCGTATAATTATCTTTAGCTAGCCAGTAGCTAACACTAGCTTATTAATGCCTTAAAGGGAAACTTTGGCATGTTGTTGTCACATAAGGGCCCTGATCATGTTGCACAGACATTTTAATGCATTTTGTGTCTGTTAAGAGGAGCAGAAGGCACTCTTTAGGATATGCCCCCCAAGAAGTGTATTATAACTAACTGGGAGCTCTGGCCATTAGCTGCAGGAACTCCAGTTTGCTAGCACCAGTTTTGGTCGTTGTTTTTCCTATCGACAGTACTCGGTGACCTCTAGTGATCAAGAGTAGGGTAAAAATCTGCTCCCCTTCAATACTCCTCTGTGCTCTCTAGCTAGCTGTGTGTGTGTGTGTGTGTGTGTGTGTGTGTGTGTGTGTGTGTGTGTGTGTGTGTGTGTGTGTGTGTGTGTGTGTGTGTGTGTGTGTGTGTGTGTGTGTGTGTGTGAGAGCAGGCTTTGGTTGTCATGGCAATCAGGGGAGCCCACAGCAGCTGCGCTCTCTCTCTGTCTCTAACTCCTCAGAGAGACAGAAACATTTAAAATGAATCCCCTCGAACCCATGGCCAGGAACGACCGAAATGAAAACCGAAAAGACCGTGAGCGTCGTCATCTTGTTGACTATAGGACTGCCGAGTTTCAGTGGCCAAAGTTAAAAAATGTGACCTGGGGAGATTGAGAGAGAAGAGGTTCAACAAGCTCCTTTCAAGATTTCTTCTCTAAAATTAACATGGGAGTAGATGGGGCCGTGAGAGGGTGTTGTTGGTGCATCAGTGCGTCTCCCGCCAAAACTATTTGTCTGACAGCTTCAGCCGTGGTATTTTTATTATATACATTATTTATTGTATTGGTATTTTATTCCCAACAGATTTACCAACGTTTCTATCTATAAATTATTTCTGTAGAGAAATACATTTGTGGCCTTGAGAGGAGTTTACAAATTTTTCTCTCTCCCTACACTCCAGCCTTTAGGAAGTCAGGTTGTTGTACCATAAACAGTCAAAGTGAATGTTTAGGAAGGAGGTTGTGAAGAATGAATGAGTTCAAAGTCAGTATCATATCTGTCCTTATGATCCTTACTGCCTGAAGTCAAACAGCAGAAGTTCAGTAACAATGTGTGAATATTACTGAGCCCTTTTTGGATGAGTTAAATATGCTACAGTAATCTTATATGTTACTGTTTATAACACAGGGAGTTTATTCATTGTTAGACGAACCTCTTCAGAAAGAAACCTGGGGAATAAATTAAGAGTATACCCCTTTCTCCAGACACCAGTCCACCACTGATTATCCCTTATATGATACTGTGGTAGAAATGTTACTCACGTTGCCATGGTAACAGCTTCACAGCAGCTTCAGGATGGAGCAGTTTATTAGTTCTCTGGAAGAAAGACAAACCAGTCAGTAACCTCTCCTCCTGTCAACTGTAATGTAGTTATTAGTAGATATTATTAGATACTGTATCGTACTGTCAGTGACACAGAGAAAATAAAGTCTAACACAGTGGGTTTAAGTGGTGGGGGGTCAGGGGTCACAGCTCTGTGCCAAGCAAGGAGCATTATGAGATCAATGTAATTAAATGTAAACAGGTACTTGAATCATTTTAGGCACATCACCACCTGAATTGAGTTCAGAAAGAGTTATGTATATATGTGTATGAATATGTATATGTGGGTAGGGGTATGTATTCCTTACTATTATTTTCTTAATATAAAATATTATGTTTTACTGATTTTAATTATATTTAATTTAATTAATCTCTCCTCCACACATTGGTCTTACAACTAAATCTAACTAAATCTCACCAATGACACCAGTGCTCTGTCAGTGTTATTGCACGATGAGGAAACATATTGATGATCATTGATAATTATTTGAAATGAAGCATTTCAGTGTTTTTCTTTTTTTTTCCTCAATCAATCAGACACTGATGGTGCAGCGCCGTATTGTACCTCTAATGATTCAATCCCCAAACTCTCCTCATCACACAGACGTTTCCCTTTCTAAGAAAGTAAAGACAATATTAATTTAATAAACTATCATGTGTCAGGTCTGAACCAATCACACCAGGTCAGTTTCCGGCTGTGTGGAATGTTTATCACTTTAGAACTGAGACTATAAGAATAAAACAGAAGAGGCGGAGAGCTGAAGATTCCTGCTGTACTTGATTGTCTGGTTCTAATGGGAAACGCCTGTGAACTGACAGCACAGTGCGTCTCTCTCCCTGTCAAAAGTCAGTCTAGCTCACCCAGCGGTCTCTCTCTCTCTCTCTCTCTCTCTCTCTGTCTCAACAGGTTAGGTGGATAAGTTTTATTTTCCTCTGATAGGAACAATATACCCACATGTTCCACTTGTAATAAATACAAACTGTTACAGGTAAATAATAAACTCTCTCAGTCTTAAAAAGTAAATGAGTCTTAAAGTCTTAAAACGTTTTAGAAAACGATTTAAAAAGGCATAATCAACCAGTTTCCACAGCACAATATGCATAAGTTTCAGTCAAAGGAAGGCAAGCAGTATCAACCTTTGTAAATAAAAGGCCCAGCTAAAATGACTCTAGGCCGAGCCTTGCTGAGAGGAGAGACTGTGATGTGGGTGTGTATGCTAGAACGTCATGGTTCAGATGGAGCTGAGCGTGAAGGTGAAGCTCTCCATTTACCAGTCGATCTACATTCCAGCCCTCAGGTGTGGTCATGAAATACAAACATACAGGCACATGAAAGGAGTTTCCTTGGCAGGTTTAAAGACTTTCTGAGGTAAACACATTGAGGTATTCAATATCCCAGTGGGCGTGGAGGACGTGGACAGGACGGGGGGGTCTGAACTATGTTACTTTACTTGTTGTTACACTTTATTACTATCAACCTCCAAACAATCCAAACACAAATGATAAAAATGACACAGGGTTCTCCTGGAATTAATCATCCAAAGCATTTTCAATATATCCAAAACAAAGTGGAAAAGCAAGATAGAACCAGGACTTTACGGCTTCTTACAAGTTCCGGTAACGGGAAGCACCAGAAAACAATTTGTTAAGCCCCGACAGTGGGAAAGAGGTGTAAGAAGTAACTAATGGCTTGGTTAACAGTCAATAAATAAATTACTAATGCTTAATGGATCATTTATAAACCATGAATTAAAACATTGTCTTGGTTCCCAGGTTGTGAAAATGTAATTTCATGTCAGTGTTATTGTACAAGAAGGAACTTAACACACTGAAGACATCTATAAATGTCAGTTATAACAAGAGAATCTTTGACCCATTTTAAACCTGATCTTGGCATTTCAAAGTATTTCATGGTTTACAGGCCAGGTCACGGTTTGGTCCCCCTACCAACACTGGCTCCAAATGTTTAGCATTCTGAGGATTGTTTGTAAAAATGTATAATGAGTGGATCCAAGGTATGGAAAACCTGCCCAAACCCGACATGCAAACATGTATATATCATATTTTTCAAGAAGTGTGACTTAATTCAGAGTGGGACATAAGAACAGCCAGACCCATCCCAAACAGACCTAT
The DNA here is from genome assembly GCF_905237075.1 of Dicentrarchus labrax. Classification (NCBI taxonomy): domain Eukaryota; kingdom Metazoa; phylum Chordata; class Actinopteri; family Moronidae; genus Dicentrarchus; species Dicentrarchus labrax. The sequence goes on along the minus strand of NW_026136922.1, from coordinate 1,617 downwards.
ATAATATTTGTATATATAACACATTTTAATTTACTGTTGTCCAGTTGGATACACCATGTTTGATTATTGAAATCATGCATAAAGAACAATGTGATTTTGGAATTTGTTTTTGTTCATCGTCCTCACGTCATCCTCCTTGGTGCTGCTCTTCCTAAGTGCTGGCCACCACTGACTGACTAACACGTTCAACAGAGTCCTGCACACGGTAAAAAGACTTGAGCCTCTTCAGGAAATAATGCCGGCTCTGGTCCTTCTTGTACAGGACATCTGTGTTACCAGTCCAGTCCAATTTGTGCCAATTGCAAAAGTTCTTGTAGCTCTGGGGCAGCTGGGAGCATAGTATCGGATGTAACTAAATTTGTGAGGCAGGTTCAAGGTTCCTTAAAGGAATTTGGACACTGTTAATAAACAATAAAAAATCCAATAAAATTGGACGGGACATTGTTATGAAGATTCCTGAATATTGCAACCCACCCTCTGTCCATTCAAATGAAATCAGGTGGAAGCTGCCAATATATGAACCGGTAGCAGTTTGCTCTTTTGGTCACCAAGGACACATTTTGTTTCCATATTCTAAAATGGATCTTAATGTCTTTAAGCCAGTTAGTGAAAAACTGAGAAGTCCTTTAGTGTATGAATACATAATGTAAGGTGTGGTATTAGGAGATGGTATAATACGGACACATAGTTACAGTCTTACCGGTTGGTGCAGTTTGGAGGGTGGATACAGGAAACATTGTGATTTTCCAGTTAACTGAAGCTTTGTCTCAAATGTGTTCTCTGGTTCACTGAAATCCATCCTGACTGAATCTGTCTGTTGTTAATAAAAACACTGAGGTTGAATTTGGTTTGACTTCTCCACATGAAACAGAAACTAAAGTCAGAATATATTGTGAATGTCAGTATAAATTAAGTTACATAAGATTTAGGAAGGATTCACATCGTTATCCTCACTGTTGCAGAATCAGCAGTCACACATTTGTTCGTGGTCGTAGAGTTTTATCACTTGGTGGCTGTAGTCCCAACATCAGGAAGGACAAACAGTTGATGTAGAAGTTTAGAGTTACATTTATTCATATCTAGTTCAACAGGTTGTCCCTCCACAGTGGAGACAGCCAGAGATATTGTGTTTTCAGACTGTCATAGGAACATCTGGAGGGAGTTTCAATACATCTGGCACAAATGTCCACTGTGACTCAAAGATGAAATTATTTGAATTTGGTGATCAAAGGTCAAAGATTACTGTGACCTCACATGTTTTTGGCCATAACTCAAGAACTAAAAATTTCACACAAATGGATAAAGGATATAGGATACAGGATAAAATAATTCATATCCAAATGGTCAAAGTTCAACCTAACTGTTACTGTTACGCTGCGTTCCCACCAAGGCAAATTCAATTATTTTAGCGAGTAGACTACAAGTCCAACCAAAAGCACGAATATGTGTTTCCTCATGCATTTATCTGGTGATATCTCCTCATCTTAAGTATTAAATCATTCCCATTCTTGCTGTTGCTTCAGGAAGCTCTCCGATGCTGAGGAGACAGAAGGAACAGAGAGCAGCTTTATATCAGCTGAGGGGGTGGAGGGTCTGTGCTCACATGATTTCACAGGA
>NW_026136921.1:0-11683 GCF_905237075.1 Dicentrarchus labrax | reverse complement strand
TCACTCCAAATAACACCTTTCCCAGTAGCCTTACCCTGAACCTAACCACTCCCACACTTGCCTACACACAACCAACCACCCCGGTGACACTCCAAAACAGTCAACATACAAACCTGTCCCAATCCACCCAAATGGCCCCAAACGTGCTCCTAAACACTTTCTGAAAATCCCATACTAGGGCTGACACTTTGAAATTTTCCAACAAACTCCACTCGCCCCATTCACAATGAATGGACACACTCAAACGGGAATAACTCCGGAACCGAACGTCGCAGACACTTGGAAACGCGCTCCGTCTGCCATAATCCGACCCTTCCGAACACGCAGGGACTTGTCCTCGAGTCTCTACGACCCACGGTTGCCGAGATACAAGGATTTTCACCTCTATTTCCGGAATTACGCCCACTTTCGGTTATCACCGGAAGTCGAGACTGACACCCAAAGAAGCGGAAGGAAAAATGAACAGATTGAACCTGCTTTGAACTCTACAACCTTCCTGTGAGGAGAAACATGCCTATTAGACCAATGTCTAATGTTGCACTCATCCCTATTCCTATCGGGTAACCCTAACCCTAGCTTCCGAATGGCTGGCTGGCTGGCTGGCACACTTGACAGGTCTATCACTCCAAATAACATCTTTCCCAGTAGCCTTACTCCTGAACCTAACTAATCCCACACTTGCTCACACACAACCAACCACCTCAGACACTCCAAAACAGCTTCAACATACAACCTGTCCCAATCCACTCCAAATGGCCCCAAACGTGCTCCCCAAACACTTTCTGAAAAAATCCCATACTAGGGGCTGACACTTTGAAATTTTCCAACAACCCATCGCCTCATCCACAATGAATGGACACACTCAAACGGAATAACTCCGGGAACCGAACGTCGCAGACACTTGAAACGCGCTCCGTCTGCCATAATCCGACCCCTTCCGAACACGTAGGACTTGTCCCCGAGTCTCTCACGACCCACGGTTGCCGAGATACAAGGATTTTCACCTCTATTTCCGGAATTACGCTCCACTTCCGGTTATCACCGAAGTCGAGACCGACACCCGAAGCAAAGCGGAAGGGAAAAATGAACAGATTGAACCTGCTTTGAACTCTCTACAACCTTCCTGTGAGAGAAACATGCTCATTAGACCAATGCTCTAAGTTGTACCATCCCTATTCCTATCGGGTAAACCCTAACCCTAGCTTCCAAATGGCATGGCTGGCTGAGTAGCACACTCTTGGACAGGTCTATCACTCCAAATAACACCTTTCCCAGTAGCCTTACCCTGAACCCAACCACTCCCACACACTTGCCTACACACAACCAACCACCCTCAGACACTCCAAAACAGTCAACTATACAAACCCTGTCCCAATCCACTCCAAATGGCCCCAAACGTGCTCCCTAAACACTTTCTGAAAAATCCCATACTCAGGGCTGACACTTTGAAATTTTCCAACAACTCCATCGCCCATTCTACAACAAGGACACACTCAACGAATAACTCCGGAACCGAACGTCGCAGACACTTGAAACGCGCTCCGTCTGCCATAACTGACCCCTCTTCCGAACACGTAGACTTCGTCCCCGAGTCTCTACGACCTACGGTTGCCGAGATACAAGGATTTTCACCTCTATTTCCGGAATTACGCCCACTTTCGGTTATCACCGGAAGTCGAGAGACTGACACCCAAAGAAGCGAGGAAAAAATGAACAGATTTGAACCTGCTTTGAACTCTCTCTACAACCTTCCTGTGAGGGAGAAACATGTCATTAGACCAATGTCTAATGTTGCACCTATCCCTATTCCTAACCCTTAACCCTAACCCTAACCCTAACCCCTAACCCCAACCCTAACCCTAACCCCAACCCTAACCCTAACCCTAACGCTGAAGAGAAGGAAGGGTTTTACATGGGGCTTTTCTTTATATGGTCTGAGCTCTAACATCGGTTTTGGTCTTGGCATGTATTCTTAACATTAGTCCTAAACATTAAATTATTCCTAAATCTTAAATTAGTTTCAAACATTTAAAGTAGCCCTGACCCTAAAAGTTAGCCCTAAACTTAACATTAGCCTTAAATCTTAAAATTAGTCTTAAATATTTAAAATAGCCCTAACCTTAAAATTAACCCTAAACCTAACATCAGTTTTAAACCCTAAAATTAGTCTTAAACAATTAAAGTAGCCCTAAAACCTAATATTAGTGTTCAACCTCAAATTAGCCCTAAAACTTAATATTAGTTGTATACATCTAACTTAGCTTTAATACTAAGTCAGAGCCTTGACCGGTGGGTGGTTCAGACCATTTACAGGGTTTAGAGTGGGTAGAACATTGACCTTTTACCATGGGGACTGGTTGGTAGGAAGTTGCAGATATTCGTGGAAGCGGGTACCTTACCCGGGGTACAGGTAAAGGGAAGGGGGCGTGGCTAGGGTAGGGAATTCCTTTTAATTTAGTAAGTAGAGTGGGTTTGGATTTATCTGGCAGTTATTAGACCTTGGGGAGTCGAGGTGCAGGACATTTGGTAGGTTTCCAGGTGTTTTTTGGAGTTTTTATGGAGTTTTGGGTTAGTTGGGGGCGGAGTTAGAGGGGTGTGGTGGACTGGTTGAACCAGAAACCACGTTAGGGGTAGACAGTGGTTTCCCTTAGGTAGGGTGCAGGAGTATGCTTTAGTGGGGGGTAAAGTAGGGATTCCTGGGGTCGTGCGGTGTATGGGGCACAGGAAGTTTATTTGATAGGCAGAGTGGCCTAGAATTCAATCCTGATTGCTCCGACCAGAGCTACCTAGCGGTGTTAACAACTGGTCGGATCGGCGATATGTTGGGTGCTTCTGGATAGGAGGATGAGGGAGGTACGTATCGGTCCAAACAGATCGGTACGGTAAATCCTTTTCCATCATGGATAGGCAACATCGTAACTTATCTGTGAGGGATAGATATAATTGGATATCCAGACCTTTTGAGTGGTACGTGCGTATATTTAATACGTACATCCAGACTTATTGACGTTTACTTGCGTATATCTAATACGTACATCCATACTTATTGAAGTTGCACTTGCGTATATCTTATACGTACATCCATACTTATTGAGGTTGCACTTGCGTATATCTCATACGTATATCCAGACTTATTGAAGCTGCACTTGCGTGTATTAATGCGTAGATCAGTCTTATTGTAGTCCTACTTGCGATATATCTAATACTTATCAGGACACACCCTGGGGATTGATCAACCCCGGCGGGGCCTTCCTTGGGGGAGGGTGTCTAGTGATAATGGCCGAAACACCCGAGGATCCCAAGGTCCACTACTGACGATGTGTCCCAATTTAGGACGTTGAGTAATCCTAAGTAGTAATACAAATTGAAGGCTAACTGGCAGCCGAGCCTGTGGTCTGTCTCTCTTTTTACAACGGGCCTCAGCCTGCATTTAGTATTTGGGATACATGGTAAAGCGTATTCTCGTTTAGTCGGGCATTCCGAACTGGTATAGGCATTTACAAATAGGGCTATCTGCTCCCAGTCATTTCCAGTCGAGTTTGGATTTAGAATGGTAATGCTATTGGCCAGCTGGGTTGGTCTCACTCAGACGGCGGCAGGTACCATTCGGGTGGGGGGGCATAGTGGGGGAGGACTTCTGCGACATGCGCCGGCCAGTGCTTTCCGATGGCTCTCCATTTCAACTGTGTTCTCGTTAGAGGCACGGGGGGAGTCATTGCGTTATTAACTTCACCCTAACCCGCCAGTGCCTTCGGACAGCGGGTCCTCTTTTGAAACTACGATTGCCCCATATGAGAAAAAGTTGGGGTGGGGTTCTTGGTTGGATTTGGATTTAGGTCGGATAGGTTGGATTTGGATTTAGGTCGGATAGGTGAGGGTGATCTTTACACCCGGGGGTCCCATGGCCCACTATGGAAGTTTGGTTCCTTTGTTGGTGGGGGGTTTCTTCTTTCTTCCTACTTTTCTTTGACTGTTGCTCCCCTCTCGCTCTGTCCCATTGGGTTAAGAGGGAGCGGGGAGTATAGGGTTGCATAGTGGTGCAAGGCTGTATAGTTGAGACACAATCCTGTTTCCTACAGTTGTCCCTATTTCCTACTTTTTGACTATCCTTCTTTGGGTTCGGGGTTCTTAGTATAGTCATTTGGAGCTTTGGGGGAAAGACATTGGAATTTCACAGGAAGAGGTTATCCTGGGTTTGTAGATTCTAAGAAGGAACAGCGGTCCTAATTGGATAATTTTTAGGTTTATTCTGAGCCAGGCTTTACCCTTGGCCTTGCTATTGCCCTAACCATAACAATTTCTTGCTTGATAGAGGATACACGCCGACTCCCAGAGAAGGAAGGGTTTTACATGGGGCTTTTCTTATATGGTCTGAGCTCTAACATCGGTTTTGGTCTTGGCATGTATCTTTAACATTAGTCCTAAACATTAAATTATTCCTAAATCTTAAATTAGTTTCAAACATTTAAAGTAGCCCTGACCCTAAAAGTTAGCCCTAAACTTAACATTAGCCTTAAATCTTAAAATTAGTCTTAAATATTTAAAATAGCCCTAACCTTAAAATTAACCCTAAACCTAACATCAGTTTTAAACCCTAAAATTAGTCTTAAACAATTAAAGTAGCCCTAAAACCTAATATTAGTGTTCAACCTCAAATTAGCCCTAAAACTTAATATTAGTTGTATACATCTAACTTAGCTTTAATACTAAGTCAGAGCCTTGACCGGTGGGTGGTTCAGACCATTTACAGGGTTTAGAGTGGGTAGAACATTGACCTTTTACCATGGGGACTGGTTGGTAGGAAGTTGCAGATATTCGTGGAAGCGGGTACCTTACCCGGGGTACAGGTAAAGGGAAGGGGGCGTGGCTAGGGTAGGGAATTCCTTTTAATTTAGTAAGTAGAGTGGGTTTGGATTTATCTGGCAGTTATTAGACCTTGGGGAGTCGAGGTGCAGGACATTTGGTAGGTTTCCAGGTTTTTTGGAGTTTTTTGGAGTTTTTATGGAGTTTTGGGTTAGTTGGGGGCGGAGTTAGAGGGGTGTGGTGAACTGGTTGAACCAGACACCACGTTAGGGGTGGACTGTGGTTTCCCTTAGGTAGGGTGCAGGAGTATGCTTTAGTGGGGGGTAAAGTAGGGATTCCTGGGGTCGTGCGGTGTATGGGGCACAGGAAGTTTATTTGATAGGCAGAATGGCCCAGAATTCAATCCTGATTGCTCCGACCAGAGCTACCTAGCGGTGTTAACAACTGGTCGGATCGGCGATATGTTGGGTGCTTCTGGATAGGAGGATGAGGGAGGTACGTATCGGTCCAAACAGATCGGTACGGTAAATCCTTTTCCATCATGGATAGGCAACATCGTAACTTATCTGTGAGGGATAGATATAATTGGATATCCAGACCTTTTGAGTGGTACTTGCGTATATCTAATACGTACATCCAGACTTATTGACGTTTACTTGCGTATATCTAATACGTACATCCATACTTATTGAAGTTGCACTTGCGTATATCTAATACGTACATCCATACTTATTGAGGTTGCACTTGCGTATATCTCATACGTATATCCAGACTTATTGAAGCTGCACTTGCGTGTATTAATGCGTAGATCAGTCTTATTGTAGTCCTACTTGCGATATATCTAATACTTATCAGGACACACCCTGGGGATTGATCAACCCCGGCGGGGCCTTCCTTGGGGGAGGGTGTCTAGTGATAATGGCCGAAACACCCGAGGATCCCAAGGTCCACTACTGACGATGTGTCCCAATTTAGGACGTTGAGTAATCCTAAGTAGTAATACAAATTGAAGGCTAACTGGCAGCCGAGCCTGTGGTCTGTCTCTCTTTTTACAACGGGCCTCAGCCTGCATTTAGTATTTGGGATACATGGTAAAGCGTATTCTCGTTTAGTCGGGCATTCCGAACTGGTATAGGCATTTACAAATAGGGCTATCTGCTCCCAGTCATTTCCAGTCGAGTTTGGATTTAGAATGGTAATGCTATTGGCCAGCTGGGTTGGTCTCACTCAGACGGCGGCAGGTACCATTCGGGTGGGGGGGCATAGTGGGGGAGGACTTCTGCGACATGCGCCGGCCAGTGCTTGCCGATGGCTCTCCATTCAACTGTGTTCTCGTTAGAGGCACGGGGGGAGTCATTGCGTTATTAAATTCACCCTAACCCTAACCCTAACCCTAACCCCTAACCCTAACCCTAACCCTAACCCCTAACCCTAACCCCTAACCTACCTAAAACCAACCTCACCTAACCCTAACCCTAACCCAACCAACCCAACCCTATCCCAAGATGAGGACGAAACGTCGCGGCCAGCGCCACCTAGAAGACATGCAGAAGAGAAACAAAGGTTAACCAACATCAAAAACAAGGGAGGGAATTATAAGAGCCAAACAACAAAAAACACAAAAAGACAAAAAAAAATGTAAAAATACAAAAAAACTAAAAACAGAGAAACATGATACTTGATATAACAAAGGCGAACCTGTCTAACATAATCTAAACTAGTAGATTATAAAAAACCCTTACCTGGAAGATGGCGACGGAGGACTGGACATCCATGGCGATGGCCCGTGCACTGCAGGGATCCACTTCGGTGGATTCCTGCTCCTGATTCTCACCTAACTCAGCCAGCGCCTCCTATGGACATATGTTCAGTCCTCCCACCCATTTAAAAGCTAAGCTAAGCTAATCTAAACCCCTACTCTACCCCAATATAACATCAGCCCCACTTTGTCACCCTGATTCCTACTAATTGGCCTATCCCTAAACCCATTTTGTGGCCCTAACCCTAAGGTCCTACAACCCTAAATTAAATCCCAGCCCCAGAATCCCAGCCTCAAAAACCCTAGCCTTACCTTATATTCCGTGTCGAGGGGTCCACGAAGTCCACATAAAGCCTAAGAGAAGGAAAAAGAAGTCCAAAGAATAAGTACAATAAGCCACATTTAAGCACAAAAAGAAGGCAAATAAGTACTGGAAACATTGAATCATAAATATGAACAAATAAAGGTTAAAGGAAAAGAATGAGAGTTGGGTGGAAGGAAAAGGAGGTGATAAAGGAAACAGGACATACGGTTACACGAAAACAATTAATAACAAATGGAAAAACGGAACATTGACAAAAGTAACGGGACACGAATGTTCGGAGAGTAGGTGGAGACTATAAAAGGAGGAACAAACAGTAACACAAATCAGTTTGGCACAAACCTCTGAGGGAGCAACCTCTCCTCACCGTAACCCAAACAGGGGACATACTTACCTGCATGCTGTGGCCATAAGCCTGAGGAAGTCCCAAGATGAGGACGAAACGTCGCGGCCAGCGCCACCTAGAAGACATGCAGAAGAGAAACAAAGGTTAACCAACATCAAAAACAAGGGAGGGAATTATAAGAGCCAAACAACAAAAAACACAAAAAGACAAAAAAAAAAAAAATGTAAAAATACAAAAAAACTAAAAACAGAGAAACATGATACTTGATATAACAAAGGCGAACCTGTCTAACATAATCTAAACTAGTAGATTATAAAAAACCCTTACCTGGAAGATGGCGACGGAGGACTGGACATCCATGGCGATGGCCCGTGCACTGCAGGGATCCACTTCGGTGGATTCCTGCTCCTGATTCTCACCTAACTCAGCCAGCGCCTCCTATGGACATATGTTCAGTCCTCCCACCCATTTAAAAGCTAAGCTAAGCTAATCTAAACCCCTACTCTACCCCAATATAACATCAGTCCCACTTTGTCACCCTGATTCCTACTAATTGGCCTATCCCCTAACCCATTTTGTGGCCCTAACCCTAAGGTCCTACAACCCTAAATTAAATCCCAGCCCCAGAATCCCAGCCTCAAAAACCCTAGCCTTACCTTATTCCGTGTCGAGGGGTCCACGAAGTCCACAAAAAGCCTAAGAGAAGGAAAAAGAAGTCCAAAGAATAAGTACAATAAGCCACATTTAAGCACAAAAGAAGGCAAATAAGTACTGGAAACATTGAATCATAAATATGAACAAATAAAGGTTAAAGGAAAAGATTGAGAGTTGGGTGGAAGGAAAAGGAGGTGATAAAGGAAACAGGACATACGGTTACACGAAAACAATTAATAACAAATGGAAAAACGGAACATTGACAAAAGTAACGGGACACGAATGTTCGGAGAGTAGGTGGAGACTATAAAAGGAGGAACAAACAGTAACACAAATCAGTTTGGCACAAACCTCTGAGGGAGCAACCTCTCCTCACCGTAACCCAAACAGGGGACATACTTACCTGCATGCTGTGGCCATAAGCCTGAGGAAGTCCCAAGATGAGGACGAAACGTCGCGGCCAGCGCCACCTAGAAGACATGCAGAAGAGAAACAAAGGTTAACCAACATCAAAAACAAGGGAGGGAATTATAAGAGCCAAACAAAACAAAAACACAAAAAGACAAAAAAAAAAATGTAAAAATACAAAAAAAACTAAAAACAGAGAAACATGATACTTGATATAACAAAGGCGAACCTGTCTAACATAATCTAAACTAGTAGATTATAAAAAACCCTTACCTGGAAGATGGCGACGGAGGACTGGACATCCATGGCGATGGCCCGTGCACTGCAGGGATCCACTTCGGTGGATTCCTGCTCCTGATTCTCACCCTAACTCAGCCAGCGCCTCCTATGGACATATGTTCAGTCCTCCCACCCATTTAAAAGCTAAGCTAAGCTAATCTAAACCCCTACTCTACCCCAATATAACATCAGTCCCACTTTGTCACCCTGATTCCTACTAATTGGCCTATCCCCTAACCCATTTTGTGGCCCTAACCCTAAGGTCCTACAACCCCTAAATTAAATCCCAGCCCCAGAATCCCAGCCTCAAAAACCCTAGCCTTACCTTATTCCGTGTCGAGGGGTCCACGAAGTCCACAAAAAGCCTAAGAGAAGGAAAAAGAAGTCCAAAGAATAAGTACAATAAGCCACATTTAAGCACAAAAAGAAGGCAAATAAGTACTGGAAACATTGAATCATAAATATGAACAAATAAAGGTTAAAGGAAAAGATTGAGAGTTGGGTGGAAGGAAAAGGAGGGAGGTGATAAAGGAAACAGGACATACGGTTACACGAAAACAATTAATAACAAATGGAAAACGGAACATTGACAAAAGTAACGGGACACGAATGTTCGGAGAGTAGGTGGAGACTATAAAAGGAGGAACAAACAGTAACACAAATCAGTTTGGCACAAACCTCTGAGGGAGCAACCTCTCCTCACCGTAACCCAAACAGGGGACATACTTACCTGCATGCTGTGGCCATAAGCCTGAGGAAGTCCCAAGATGAGGACCGAAACGTCGCGGCCAGCGCCACCTAGAAGACATGCAGAAGAGAAACAAAGGTTAACCAACATCAAAAACAAGGGGAGGGAATTATAAGAGCCAAACAACAAAAAACACAAAAAGACAAAAAAAAATTAAAAATACAAAAAACTAAAAAGAAACAAAACATGATACTTGATATAACAAAGGCGAACCTGTCTAACATAATCTAAACTAGTAGATTATAAAAACCCTTACCTGGAAGATGGCGACGGAGGACTGGACATCCATGCGCGATGGCCCGTGCACTGCAGGGATCCCACTTCGGTGGATTCCTGCTCCTGATTCTCACCTAACTCAGCCAGCGCCTCCTATGGACATATGTTCAGTCCTCCCACCCATTTAAAAGCTAAGCTAAGCTAATCTAAACCCCTACTCTACCCCAATATAACATCAGTCCCACTTTGTCACCCTGATTCCTACTAATTGGCCTATCCTCAACCCATTTTGTGGCCCTAACCCTAAGGTCCTACAACCCTAAATTAAATCCCAGCCCCAGAATCCCAGCCTCAAAAACCCTAGCCTTACCTTATTCCGTGTCGAGGGGTCCACGAAGTCCACAAAAGCCTAAGAGAAGGAAAAAGAAGTCCAAAGAATAAGTACAATAAGCCACATTTAAGCACAAAAAGAAGGCAAATAAGTACTGGAAACATTGAATCATAAATATGAACAAATAAAGGTTAAAGGAAAAGAATGAGAGTTGGGTGGAAGGAAAAGGAGGGGGATAAAGGAAACAGGACATACGGTTACACGAAAACAATTAATAACAAATGGAAAAACGGAATATTGACAAAAGTAACGGGACACGAATGTTCGGAGAGTAGGTGGAGACTATAAAAGGAGGAACAAACAGTAACACAAATCAGTTTGGCACAAACCTCTGAGGGAGCAACCTCTCCTCACCGTAACCCAAACAGGGGACATACTTACCTGCATGCTGTGGCCATAAGCCTGAGGAAGTCCCAAGATGAGGACAAAACGTCGCGGCCAGCGCCACCTAGAAGACATGCAGAAGAGAAACAAAGGTTAACCAACATCCAAAACAAGGGAGGGAATTATAAGAGCCAAACAAAAAAAAAACAAAAAACAAAAAAAAAAAAAAAATAAAAAAACAAAAAAACTAAAAACAGAGAAACATGATACTTGATATAACAAGGGCGAACCTGTCTAACATAATCTAAACTAGTAGATTATAAAAAACCCTTACCTGGAAGACAGCGACGGAGGACTGGACATCCATGGCGATGGCCCAGTGCACCGCAGGGATCCACTTCCGGTGGATTCCTGCTCCTGAATCTCACCCTAACTCAGCCAGCGCCTCCTATGGACATATGTTCAGTCCTCCCACCCATTTAAAAGCTAAGCTAAGCTAATCTAAACCCCTACTCTACCCCAATATAACATCAGTCCCACTTTGTCACCCTGATTCCTACTAATTGGCCTATCCCCCAACCCATTTTGTGGCCCTAACCCTAAGGTCCTACAACCTAAATTAAATCCCAGCCCCAGAATCCCAGCCTCAAAACCAAGCCTTACCTTATTCCGTGTCGAGGGGTCCATGAAGTCCACAAAAGCCTAAGAGAAGGGAAAAGAAGTCCAAAGAATAAGTACAATAAGCCACATTTAAGCACAAAAAGAAGGCAAATAAGTACTGGAAACATTGAATCATAAATATGGAACAAATAAAGGTTAAAGGAAAAGATTGAGAGTTGGGTGGAAGGAAAAGGAGGTGATAAAGGAAACAGGACATACGGTTACACGAAAACAATTAAATAACAAATGGAAAAACGGAACATTGACAAAAGTAACGGGACACGAATGTTCGGAGAGTAGGTGGAGACTATAAAAGGAGGAACAAACAGTAACACAAATCAGTTTGGCACAAACCTCTGAGGGAGCAACCTCTCCTCACCGTAACCCAAACAGGGGACATACTTACCTGCATGCTGTGGCCATAAGCCTGAGGGGAAGTCCCAAGATGAGGACGAAACTTGTCGGCCAGCGCCACCTAGAAGACATGCAGAAGAGAAACAAAGGTTAACCAACATCAAAAACAAGGGAGGGAATTATAAGAGCCAAACAAAAAAAACAAAACAAAAAAAAAAAAATGTAAAAAAAAAAAAAAAAAAAAACAGAAACATGATACTGGATATAACAAAGGCGAACCTGTCTAACATAATCTAAACTAGTAGATTATAAAAACCCTTACCTGGAAGATGGCGACGGAGGACTGGACATCCATGGCGATGGCCGTGCACTGCAGGGATCCACTTCCCGTGGATTCCTGCTCCTGATTCTCACCTAAC
>NW_026136920.1:0-157500 GCF_905237075.1 Dicentrarchus labrax | reverse complement strand
TAACCCTAACCCTAACCCTAACCCTAACCCTAACCCTAACCCTAACCCTAACCCTAACCCTAACCCTAAAGGAAAAGAATGAGAGTTGGGTGATGGGAAAGGAAAGAATAAAGGAAAGAGGACATACGGTTACACGACAACAATTATAAATAAATGGGAATACGGAATTTGGACAAAAGTAACAGGACACGAATGTTCGGAGAGCAGGAGGAGCCTATAAAAGGCAGGAACAGACAGGAACAAAAATCAGTTTGGCACGAACCTCTGAGGGAGCAACCTCTCCTCACTGTAACCCATATAGGGGATATACTTACCTGCATGCTATGGCCTTTAGCCTGAGGAAGTCCCAAGAAGCGGACGAAACGTCGCGGCCAGCGCCACCTATAGACATGCAGAAGAAAAACACTGGTTAACCTACAAGGGAGGGAATTACAAGAGCCAAACCATTATACTTCATATAACAAAGGCGAACCTGTCTAACATGATCTAAATAGTAGATTATACAAACCCATACCTGGAAGATGGCGACGGAGGACTGGACGTCCTTGATGATGGCCCGTGCACTGTTGGGATCCACTTCGGTGGGTCCCAGCTCCTAGTTTTCACCTAACTTAGCCAGCGCCTCCTTGGACATATGTCTGGTCCTCCCACCCATGTTAAGCTATGCTAAGCTAACCCTAAATCCCTGCTCTACCCCAATTTAACATCAGTCCCAATTTGTCACTCTGATTCCCATTAATTGGCCTATCCCCTAGCCCATTTTGTGGCCCTAAACCTAAGGTCCTACAACCCTAATTAAGTCCCAACCCCAAAATCCCAGCCTCAAAACCCTAGCCTTACCTTATTCCGTGTTGAGGGAGCTCCACGAAGTCCATGAAATCCTAAGGGAAAAGGAAAAAAGTCCAGAATTAAAGTACACATAGCCACATTTAAGCACGATTAGACGGCACAAAAGTACTGGAAATATTGAATCACAAAATGTGAACACATACAGGTTAAAGGAAAAGAATGAGAGTTGGGTGATGGGAAAGGAAAGAATAAAGGAAAGAGGACATACGGTTACACGACAACAATTATAAATAAATGGGAATACGGAATTTGGACAAAAGTAACAGGACACGAATGTTCGGAGAGCAGGAGGAGCCTATAAAAGGCAGGAACAGACAGGAACAAAAATCAGTTTGGCACGAACCTCTGAGGGAGCAACCTCTCCTCACTGTAACCCATATAGGGGATATACTTACCTGCATGCTATGGCCTTTAGCCTGAGGAAGTCCCAAGAAGCGGACGAAACGTCGCGGCCAGCGCCACCTATAGACATGCAGAAGAAAAACACTGGTTAACCTACAAGGGAGGGAATTACAAGAGCCAAACCATTATACTTCATATAACAAAGGCGAACCTGTCTAACATGATCTAAATAGTAGATTATACAAACCCATACCTGGAAGATGGCGACGGAGGACTGGACGTCCTTGATGATGGCCCGTGCACTGTTGGGATCCACTTCGGTGGGTCCCAGCTCCTAGTTTTCACCTAACTTAGCCAGCGCCTCCTTGGACATATGTCTGGTCCTCCCACCCATGTTAAGCTATGCTAAGCTAACCCTAAATCCCTGCTCTACCCCAATTTAACATCAGTCCCAATTTGTCACTCTGATTCCCATTAATTGGCCTATCCCCTAGCCCATTTTGTGGCCCTAAACCTAAGGTCCTACAACCCTAATTAAGTCCCAACCCCAAAATCCCAGCCTCAAAACCCTAGCCTTACCTTATTCCGTGTTGAGGGAGCTCCACGAAGTCCATGAAATCCTAAGGGAAAAGGAAAAAAGTCCAGAATTAAAGTACACATAGCCACATTTAAGCACGATTAGACGGCACAAAAGTACTGGAAATATTGAATCACAAAATGTGAACACATACAGGTTAAAGGAAAAGAATGAGAGTTGGGTGATGGGAAAGGAAAGAATAAAGGAAAGAGGACATACGGTTACACGACAACAATTATAAATAAATGGGAATACGGAATTTGGACAAAAGTAACAGGACACGAATGTTCGGAGAGCAGGAGGAGCCTATAAAAGGCAGGAACAGACAGGAACAAAAATCAGTTTGGCACGAACCTCTGAGGGAGCAACCTCTCCTCACTGTAACCCATATAGGGGATATACTTACCTGCATGCTATGGCCTTTAGCCTGAGGAAGTCCCAAGAAGCGGACGAAACGTCGCGGCCAGCGCCACCTATAGACATGCAGAAGAAAAACACTGGTTAACCTACAAGGGAGGGAATTACAAGAGCCAAACCATTATACTTCATATAACAAAGGCGAACCTGTCTAACATGATCTAAATAGTAGATTATACAAACCCATACCTGGAAGATGGCGACGGAGGACTGGACGTCCTTGATGATGGCCCGTGCACTGTTGGGATCCACTTCGGTGGGTCCCAGCTCCCTAGTTTTCACCTAACTTAGCCAGCGCCTCCTTGGACATATGTCTGGTCCTCCCACCCATGTTAAGCTATGCTAAGCTAACCCTAAATCCCTGCTCTACCCCAATTTAACATCAGTCCCAATTTGTCACTCTGATTCCCATTAATTGGCCTATCCCCTAGCCCATTTTGTGGCCCTAAACCTAAGGTCCTACAACCCTAATTAAGTCCCAACCCCAAAATCCCAGCCTCAAAACCCTAGCCTTACCTTATTCCGTGTTGAGGGAGCTCCACGAAGTCCATGAAATCCTAAGGGAAAAGGAAAAAAGTCCAGAATTAAAGTACACATAGCCACATTTAAGCACGATTAGACGGCACAAAAGTACTGGAAATATTGAATCACAAAATGTGAACACATACAGGTTAAAGGAAAAGAATGAGAGTTGGGTGATGGGAAAGGAAAGAATAAAGGAAAGAGGACATACGGTTACACGACAACAATTATAAATAAATGGGAATACGGAATTTGGACAAAAGTAACAGGACACGAATGTTCGGAGAGCAGGAGGAGCCTATAAAAGGCAGGAACAGACAGGAACAAAAATCAGTTTGGCACGAACCTCTGAGGGAGCAACCTCTCCTCACTGTAACCCATATAGGGGATATACTTACCTGCATGCTATGGCCTTTAGCCTGAGGAAGTCCCAAGAAGCGGACGAAACGTCGCGGCCAGCGCCACCTATAGACATGCAGAAGAAAAACACTGGTTAACCTACAAGGGAGGGAATTACAAGAGCCAAACCATTATACTTCATATAACAAAGGCGAACCTGTCTAACATGATCTAAATAGTAGATTATACAAACCCATACCTGGAAGATGGCGACGGAGGACTGGACGTCCTTGATGATGGCCTCGTGCACTGTTGGGATCCACTTCGGTGGGTCCCAGCTCCTAGTTTTCACCTAACTTAGCCAGCGCCTCCTTGGACATATGTCTGGTCCTCCCACCCATGTTAAGCTATGCTAAGCTAACCCTAAATCCCTGCTCTACCCCAATTTAACATCAGTCCCAATTTGTCACTCTGATTCCCATTAATTGGCCTATCCCCTAGCCCATTTTGTGGCCCTAAACCTAAGGTCCTACAACCCTAATTAAGTCCCAACCCCAAAATCCCAGCCTCAAAACCCTAGCCTTACCTTATTCCGTGTTGAGGGAGCTCCACGAAGTCCATGAAATCCTAAGGGAAAAGGAAAAAAGTCCAGAATTAAAGTACACATAGCCACATTTAAGCACGATTAGACGGCACAAAAGTACTGGAAATATTGAATCACAAAATGTGAACACATACAGGTTAAAGGAAAAGAATGAGAGTTGGGTGATGGGAAAGGGAAAGAATAAAGGAAAGAGGACATACGGTTACACGACAACAATTATAAATAAATGGGAATACGGAATTTGGACAAAAGTAACAGGACACGAATGTTCGGAGAGCAGGAGGAGCCTATAAAAGGCAGGAACAGACAGGAACAAAAATCAGTTTGGCACGAACCTCTGAGGGAGCAACCTCTCCTCACTGTAACCCATATAGGGGATATACTTACCTGCATGCTATGGCCTTTAGCCTGAGGAAGTCCCAAGAAGCGGACTAAACGTCGCGGCCAGCGCCACCTATAGACATGCAGAAGAAAAACACTGGTTAACCTACAAGGGAGGGAATTACAAGAGCCAAACCATTATACTTCATATAACAAAGGCGAACCTGTCTAACATGATCTAAATAGTAGATTATACAAACCCATACCTGGAAGATGGCGACGGAGGACTGGACGTCCTTGATGATGGCCCGTGCACTGTTGGGATCCACTTCGGTGGGTCCCAGCTCCTAGTTTTCACCTAACTTAGCCAGCGCCTCCTTGGACATATGTCTGGTCCTCCCACCCATGTTAAGCTATGCTAAGCTAACCCTAAATCCCTGCTCTACCCCAATTTAACATCAGTCCCAATTTGTCACTCTGATTCCCATTAATTGGCCTATCCCCTAGCCCATTTTGTGGCCCTAAACCTAAGGTCCTACAACCCTAATTAAGTCCCAACCCCAAAATCCCAGCCTCAAAACCCTAGCCTTACCTTATTCCGTGTTGAGGGAGCTCCACGAAGTCCATGAAATCCTAAGGGAAAAGGAAAAAAGTCCAGAATTAAAGTACACATAGCCACATTTAAGCACGATTAGACGGCACAAAAGTACTGGAAATATTGAATCACAAAATGTGAACACATACAGGTTAAAGGAAAAGAATGAGAGTTGGGTGATGGGAAAGGAAAGAATAAAGGAAAGAGGGACATACGGTTACACGACAACAATTATAAATAAATGGGAATACGGAATTTGGACAAAAGTAACAGGACACGAATGTTCGGAGAGCAGGAGGAGCCTATAAAAGGCAGGAACAGACAGGAACAAAAATCAGTTTGGCACGAACCTCTGAGGGAGCAACCTCTCCTCACTGTAACCCATATAGGGGATATACTTACCTGCATGCTATGGCCTTTAGCCTGAGGAAGTCCCAAGAAGCGGACGAAACGTCGCGGCCAGCGCCACCTATAGACATGCAGAAGAAAAACACTGGTTAACCTACAAGGGAGGGAATTACAAGAGCCAAAACCATTATACTTCATATAACAAAGGCGAACCTGTCTAACATGATCTAAATAGTAGATTATACAAACCCATACCTGGAAGATGGCGACGGAGGACTGGACGTCCTTGATGATGGCCCGTGCACTGTTGGGATCCACTTCGGTGGGTCCCAGCTCCTAGTTTTCACCTAACTTAGCCAGCGCCTCCTTGGACATATGTCTGGTCCTCCCACCCATGTTAAGCTATGCTAAGCTAACCCTAAATCCCTGCTCTACCCCAATTTAACATCAGTCCCAATTTGTCACTCTGATTCCCATTAATTGGCCTATCCCCTAGCCCATTTTGTGGCCCTAAACCTAAGGTCCTACAACCCTAATTAAGTCCCAACCCCAAAATCCCAGCCTCAAAACCCTAGCCTTACCTTATTCCGTGTTGAGGGAGCTCCACGAAGTCCATGAAATCCTAAGGGAAAAGGAAAAAAGTCCAGAATTAAAGTACACATAGCCACATTTAAGCACGATTAGACGGCACAAAAGTACTGGAAATATTGAATCACAAAATGTGAACACATACAGGTTAAAGGAAAAGAATGAGAGTTGGGTGATGGGAAAGGAAAGAATAAAGGAAAGAGGACATACGGTTACACGACAACAATTATAAATAAATGGGAATACGGAATTTGGACAAAAGTAACAGGACACGAATGTTCGGAGAGCAGGAGGAGCCTATAAAAGGCAGGGAACAGACAGGAACAAAAATCAGTTTGGCACGAACCTCTGAGGGAGCAACCTCTCCTCACTGTAACCCATATAGGGGATATACTTACCTGCATGCTATGGCCTTTAGCCTGAGGGAAGTCCCAAGAAGCGGACGAAACGTCGCGGCCAGCGCCACCTATAGACATGCAGAAGAAAAACACTGGTTAACCTACAAGGGAGGGAATTACAAGAGCCAAACCATTATACTTCATATAACAAAGGCGAACCTGTCTAACATGATCTAAATAGTAGATTATACAAACCCATACCTGGAAGATGGCGACGGAGGACTGGACGTCCTTGATGATGGCCCGTGCACTGTTGGGATCCACTTCGGTGGGTCCCAGCTCCTAGTTTTCACCTAACTTAGCCAGCGCCTCCTTGGACATATGTCTGGTCCTCCCACCCATGTTAAGCTATGCTAAGCTAACCCTAAATCCCTGCTCTACCCCAATTTAACATCAGTCCCAATTTGTCACTCTGATTCCCATTAATTGGCCTATCCCCTAGCCCATTTTGTGGCCCTAAACCTAAGGTCCTACAACCCTAATTAAGTCCCAACCCCAAAATCCCAGCCTCAAAACCCTAGCCTTACCTTATTCCGTGTTGAGGGAGCTCCACTGAAGTCCATGAAATCCTAAGGGAAAAGGAAAAAAGTCCAGAATTAAAGTACACATAGCCACATTTAAGCACGATTAGACGGCACAAAAGTACTGGAAATATTGAATCACAAAATGTGAACACATACAGGTTAAAGGAAAAGAATGAGAGTTGGGTGATGGGAAAGGAAAGAATAAAGGAAAGAGGACATACGGTTACACGACAACAATTATAAATAAATGGGAATACGGAATTTGGACAAAAGTAACAGGACACGAATGTTCGGAGAGCAGGAGGAGCCTATAAAAGGCAGGAACAGACAGGAACAAAAATCAGTTTGGCACGAACCTCTGAGGGAGCAACCTCTCCTCACTGTAACCCATATAGGGGATATACTTACCTGCATGCTATGGCCTTTAGCCTGAGGAAGTCCCAAGAAGCGGACGAAACGTCGCGGCCAGCGCCACCTATAGACATGCAGAAGAAAAACACTGGTTAACCTACAAGGGAGGGAATTACAAGAGCCAAACCATTATACTTCATATAACAAAGGCGAACCTGTCTAACATGATCTAAATAGTAGATTATACAAACCCATACCTGGAAGATGGCGACGGAGGACTGGACGTCCTTGATGATGGCCCGTGCACTGTTGGGATCCACTCGGTGGGTCCCAGCTCCTAGTTTTCACCTAACTTAGCCAGCGCCTCCTTGGACATATGTCTGGTCCTCCCACCCATGTTAAGCTATGCTAAGCTAACCCTAAATCCCTGCTCTACCCCAATTTAACATCAGTCCCAATTTGTCACTCTGATTCCCATTAATTGGCCTATCCCCTAGCCCATTTTGTGGCCCTAAACCTAAGGTCCTACAACCCTAATTAAGTCCCAACCCCAAAATCCCAGCCTCAAAACCCTAGCCTTACCTTATTCCGTGTTGAGGGAGCTCCACGAAGTCCATGAAATCCTAAGGGAAAAGGAAAAAAGTCCAGAATTAAAGTACACATAGCCACATTTAAGCACGATTAGACGGCACAAAAGTACTGGAAATATTGAATCACAAAATGTGAACACATACAGGTTAAAGGAAAAGAATGAGAGTTGGGTGATGGGAAAGGAAAGAATAAAGGAAAGAGGACATACGGTTACACGACAACAATTATAAATAAATGGGAATACGGAATTTGGACAAAAGTAACAGGACACGAATGTTCGGAGAGCAGGAGGAGCCTATAAAAGGCAGGAACAGACAGGAACAAAAATCAGTTTGGCACGAACCTCTGAGGGAGCAACCTCTCCTCACTGTAACCCATATAGGGGATATACTTACCTGCATGCTATGGCCTTTAGCCTGAGGAAGTCCCAAGAAGCGGACGAAACGTCGCGGCCAGCGCCACCTATAGACATGCAGAAGAAAAACACTGGTTAACCTACAAGGGAGGGAATTACAAGAGCCAAACCATTATACTTCATATAACAAAGGCGAACCTGTCTAACATGATCTAAATAGTAGATTATACAAACCCATACCTGGAAGATGGCGACGGAGGACTGGACGTCCTTGATGATGGCCCGTGCACTGTTGGGATCCACTTCGGTGGGTCCCAGCTCCTAGTTTTCACCTAACTTAGCCAGCGCCTCCTTGGACATATGTCTGGTCCTCCCACCCATGTTAAGCTATGCTAAGCTAACCCTAAATCCCTGCTCTACCCCAATTTAACATCAGTCCCAATTTGTCACTCTGATTCCCATTAATTGGCCTATCCCCTAGCCCATTTTGTGGCCCTAAACCTAAGGTCCTACAACCCTAATTAAGTCCCAACCCCAAAATCCCAGCCTCAAAACCCTAGCCTTACCTTATTCCGTGTTGAGGGAGCTCCACGAAGTCCATGAAATCCTAAGGGAAAAGGAAAAAAAGTCCAAGAATTAAAGTACACATAGCCACATTTAAGCACGATTAGACGGCACAAAAGTACTGGAAATATTGAATCACAAAATGTGAACACATACAGGTTAAAGGAAAAGAATGAGAGTTGGGTGATGGGAAAGGAAAGAATAAAGGAAAGAGGACATACGGTTACACGACAACAATTATAAATAAATGGGAATACGGAATTTGGACAAAAGTAACAGGACACGAATGTTCGGAGAGCAGGAGGAGCCTATAAAAGGCAGGAACAGACAGGAACAAAAGTCAGTTTGGCACGAACCTCTGAGGGAGCAACCTCTCCTCACTGTAACCCAAACAGGGGATATACTTACCTGCATGCTATGGCCTTTAGCCTGAGGAAGTCCCAAGAAGCGGACGAAACGTTGCGGCCAGCGCCACCTATAAGACATGCAGAAGAAAAACAACTGGTTAACCAACATAAAACAAGGGAGGGAATTACAAGAGCCAAACCATTATACTTCATATAACAAAGGCGAACCTGTCTAACATGATCTAAACTAGTAGATTATAAAAAAAACCCATACCTGGAAGATGGCGACGGAGGACTGGACGTCCATGATGATGGCCCGTGCACTGCTGGGATCCACTCCGGTGGGTCCCAGCTCCTAGTTTTCACCTAACTTAGCCAGCGCCTCCTATGGACATATGTCTGGTCCTCCCACCCATGTTAAAAGCTAAGCTAAGCTAACCTAAACCCCTACTCTACCCCAATATAACATCAGTCCCACTTTGTCACCCTGATTCCCATTAATTGGCCTATCCCCTAGCCCATTTTGTGGCCCTAAACCTAAGGTCCTACAACCCTAAATTAAGTCCCAACCCCAAAATCCCAGCCTCAAAAACCCTAGCCTTACCTTATTCCGTGTCGAGGGGCTCCACGAAGTCCACAAAAACCTAAGAGAAAAGGAAAAAAGTCCAGAATTAAGTACACATAAGCCACATTTAAGCACAATTAGAAGGCAAAAAAGTACTGGAAACATTGAATCATAAATATGAACACATAAAGGTTAAAGGAAAAGAATGAGAGTTGGGTGAAGGGAAAGGAAGGAATAAAGGAAAGAGGACATACGGTTACACGAAAACAATTAATAACAAATGGGAATACGGAATATTGACAAAAGTAACGGGACACGAATGTTCGGAGAGTAGGAGGAGCCTATAAAAGGAGGAACAAACAGGAACACAAATCAGTTTGGCACAAACCTCTGAGGGAGCAACCTCTCCTCACTGTAACCCAAACAGGGGACATACTTACCTGCATGCTGTGGCCATAAGCCTGAGGAAGTCCCAAGATGAGGACGAAAACGTCGCGGCCAGCGCCACCTAGAAGACATGCAGAAGAAAAACAACAGGTTAACCAACATCAAAAACAAGGGAGGGAATTCTAAGAGCCAAACAAAAAAAAAAAAAAAAAAAAAAAAAAAAAAAAAAAAAAAAAAAAAAAAAAAAGAAAATGATACTTGATATAACAAAGGCGAACCTGTCTAACATAATCTAAACTAGTAGATTATAAAAAAACCCTTACCTGGAAGATGGCGACGGAGGACTGGACATCCATGGTGATGGCCCGTGCACTGCTGGGATCCACTCCGGTGGATTCCTGCTCCTGATTCTCACCTAACTCAGCCAGCGCCTCCTATGGACATATGTCCGGTCCTCCCACCCATTTAAAAGCTAAGCTAAGCTAACCTAAACCCCTACTCTACCCCAATATAACATCAGTCCCACTTTGTCACCCTGATTCCCATTAATTGGCCTATCCCCTAACCCATTTTGTGGCCCTAACCCTAAGGTCCTACAACCCTAAATTAAATCCCAGCCCCAGAATCCCAGCCTCAAAACCCTAGCCTTACCTTATTCCGTGTCGAGGGGTCCACGAAGTCCACAAAAACCTAAGGGAAAAGGAAAAAAGAAGTCCAAAGAATAAGTACAATAAGCCACATTTAAGCACAAATAGAAGGCAAAAAAGTACTGGAAACATTGAATCATAAATATGAACATATAAAGGTTAAAGGAAAAGAATGAGAGTTGGGTGGAGGGAAAAGGAGGTGATTAAGGAAACAGGACATACGGTTACACGAAAACAATTAATAACAAATGGAAATACGGAATATTGACAAAAGTAACGGGACACGAATGTTCGTAGAGTAGGAGGAGACTATAAAAGGAGGAACAAACAGGAACACAAATCAGTTTGGCACAAACCTCTGAGGGAGCAACCTCTCCTCACTGTAACCCAAACAGGGGACATACTTACCTGCATGCTGTGGCCATAAGCCTGAGGAAGTCCCGAGATGAGGACGAAACGTCGCGGCCAGCGCCACCTAGAAGACATGCAGAAGATAAAACAACAGGTTAACCAACATCAAAAACAAGGGAGGGAATTATAAGAGCCAAACAAAAAAAAAAAAAAAAAAAAAAAAAAAAAAAAAAAAAAAAAAAAAAAAAAAAGAGAAATATGATACTTGATATAACAAAGGCGAACCTGTCTAATATAATCTAAACTAGTAGATTATAAAAAAACCCTTACCTGGAAGATGGCGACGGAGGACTGGACATCCATGGTGATGGCCCGTGCACTGCTGGGATCCACTCCGGTGGATCCCTGCTCCTAATTCTCACCTAACTCAGCCAGCGCCTCCTATGGACATATGTTCGGTCCTCCCACCCATTTAAAAGCTAAGCTAAGCTAACCTAAACCCCTACTCTACCCCAATATAACATCAGTCCCACTTTGTCAACCTGATTCCCATTAATTGGCCTATCCCCTAACCCAATTTGTGGCCCTAACCCTAAGGTCCTACAACCCTAAATTAAATCCCAGCCCCAGAATCCCAGCCTCAAATACCCTAGCCTTACCTTATTCCGTGTCGAGGGGTCCACGAAGTCCACAAAAGCCTAAGAGAAGGGAAAAGAAGT
Source organism: Dicentrarchus labrax (assembly GCF_905237075.1). Lineage (NCBI taxonomy): Eukaryota > Metazoa > Chordata > Actinopteri > Moronidae > Dicentrarchus > Dicentrarchus labrax. The sequence continues at coordinate 146,199 of NW_026136920.1, read as the reverse complement.
CCAAAGATAAGTACAATAAGCCACATTAAGCACAAAAAGAAGGCAAATAAGTACTGGAAACATTGAATCATAAATATGAACATATAAAGGTTAAAGGAAAAGAATGAGAGTTGGGTGGAGGGAAAAGGAGGGGGATAAAGGAAACAGGACATACGGTTACACGAAAACAATTAATAACAAATGGAAATACGGAATATTGACAAAAGTAACGGGACACGAATGTTCGTAGAGTAGGAGGAGACTATAAAAGGAGGAACAAACAGGAACACAAATCAGTTTGGCACAAACCTCTGAGGGAGCAACCTCTCCTCACTGTAACCCAAACAGGGGACATACTTACCTGCATGCTGTGGCCATAAGCCTGAGGAAGTCCCGAGATGAGGACGAAACGTCGCGGCCAGCGCCACCTAGAAGACATGCAGAAGATAAAACAACAGGTTAACCAACATCAAAAACAAGGGAGGGAATTCTAAGAGCCAAACAAAAAAAAAAAAAAAAAAAAAATAAAAAAAAAAAAACTAAAAACAGAAAAAAAAAAAAAAAAAAAAAAAAAAAAATAAAAAAAAAAAAAAAAAAAAAAGAAATATGATACTTGATATAACAAAGGCGAACCTGTCTAATATAATCTAAACTAGTAGATTATAAAAAAACCCTTACCTGGAAGATGGCGACGGAGGACTGGACATCCATGGTGATGGCCCGTGCACTGCTGGGATCCACTCCGGTGGATTCCTGCTCCTGATTCTCACCTAACTCAGCCAGCGCCTCCTATGGACATATGTTCGGTCCTCCCACCCATTTAAAAGCTAAGCTAAGCTAACCTAAACCCCTACTCTACCCCAATATAACATCAGTCCCACTTTGTCACCCTGATTCCCACTAATTGGCCTATCCCCTAACCCATTTTGTGGCCCTAACCCTAAGGTCCTACAACCCTAAATTAAATCCCAGCCCCAGAATCCCAGCCTCAAAAACCCTAGCCTTACCTTATTCCGTGTCGAGGGTCCACGAAGTCCACAAAAAACCTAAGAGAAGGAAAAAGAAGTCCAAAAAATAAGTACAATAAGCCACATTTAAGCACAAAAAGAAGGCAAATAAGTACTGGAAACATTGAATCATAAATATGAACAAATAAAGGTTAAAGGAAAAGATTGAGAGTTGGGTGGGAGGGAAAGGAAGGGGATAAAGGAAACAGGACATACGGTTACACGAAAACAATTAATAACAAATGGAAATACGGAATATTGACAAAAGTAACGGGACACGAATGTTCGGAGAGTAGGTGGAGACTATAAAAGGAGGAACAAACAGGAACACAAATCAGTTTGGCACAAACCTCTGAGGGAGCAACCTCTCCTCACTGTAACCCAAACAGGGGACATACTTACCTGCATGCTGTGGCCATAAGCCTGAGGAAGTCCCAAGATGAGGACGAAACGTCGCGGCCAGCGCCACCTAGAAGACATGCAGAAGATAAAACAAAAGGTTAACCAACATCAAAAACAAGGGAGGGAATTATAAGAGCCAAACAACAAAAAACACAAAAAGACAAAAAAAAAAAAAAAATGTAAAAATACAAAAAAAACAAAAAATGGATACTTGATATAACAAAGGCGAACCTGTCTAACATAATCTAAACTAGTAGATTATAAAAAAACCCTTACCTGGAAGATGGCGACGGAGGACTGGACATCCATGGTGATGGCCCGTGCACTGCTGGGATCCACTTCGGTGGATTCCTGCTCCTGATTCTCACCTAACTCAGCCAGCGCCTCCTATGGACATATGTTCGGTCCTCCCACCCATTTAAAAGCTAAGCTAAGCTAACCTAAACCCCTACTCTACCCCAATATAACATCAGTCCCACTTTGTCACCCTGATTCCCACTAATTGGCCTATCCCCTAACCCATTTTGTGGCCCTAACCCTAAGGTCCTACAACCCTAAATTAAATCCCAGCCCCAGAATCCCAGCCTCAAAACCCTAGCCTTACCTTATTCCGTGTCGAGGGTCCACGAAGTCCACAAAAAGCCTAAGAGAAGGAAAAAAAGTCCAAAGAATAAGTACAATAAGCCACATTTAAGCACAAAAAGAAGGCAAATAAGTACTGGAAACATTGAATCATAAATATGAACAAATAAAGGTTAAAGGAAAAGATTGAGAGTTGGGTGGAAGGAAAAGGAGGTGGATAAAGGAAACAGGACATACGGTTACACGAAAACAATTAATAACAAATGGAAATACGGAATATTGACAAAAGTAACGGGACACGAATGTTCGGAGAGTAGGTGGAGACTATAAAAGGAGGAACAAACAGTAACACAAATCAGTTTGGCACAAACCTCTGAGGGAGCAACCTCTCCTCACTGTAACCCAAACAGGGGGACATACTTACCTGCATGCTGTGGCCATAAGCCTGAGGAAGTCCCAAGATGAGGACGAAACGTCGCGGCCAGCGCCACCTAGAAGACATGCAGAAGATAAAACAACAGGTTAACCAACATCAAAAACAAGGGAGGGAATTATAAGAGCCAAACAAAAAAAAAAAAAAAAAAAAAAAAAAAATTAAAAAAAAAAAAAAACTAAAAACAGAGAAAAAAAAAAAAAAAAAAAAAAAAAAAAATAAAAAAAAAAAAAAAAAAAAAAAAGAGAAATATGATACTTGATATAACAAAGGCGAACCTGTCTAATATAATCTAAACTAGTAGATTATAAAAAAAACCCTTACCTGGAAGATGGCGACGGAGGACTGGACATCCATGGTGATGGCCCGTGCACTGCAGGGATCCACTCCGGTGGATTCCTGCTCCTGATTCTCACCTAACTCAGCCAGCGCCTCCTATGGACATATGTTCGGTCCTCCCACCCATTTAAAAGCTAAGCTAAGCTAACCTAAACCCCTACTCTACCCCAATATAACATCAGTCCCACTTTGTCACCCTGATTCCCATTAATTGGCCTATCCCCTAACCCATTTTGTGGCCCTAACCCTAAGGTCCTACAACCCTAAATTAAATCCCAGCCCCAGAATCCCAGCCTCAAAAACCCTAGCCTTACCTTATTCCGTGTCGAGGGTCCACGAAGTCCACAAAAAGCCTAAGAGAAGGAAAAAGAAGTCCAAAAAATAAGTACAATAAGCCACATTTAAGCACAAAAAGAAGGCAAATAAGTACTGGAAACATTGAATCATAAATATGAACAAATAAAGGTTAAAGGAAAAGATTGAGAGTTGGGTGGAAGGAAAAGGAGGGGGATAAAGGAAACAGGACATACGGTTACACGAAAACAATTAATAACAAATGGAAAAACGGAATATTGACAAAAGTAACGGGACACGAATGTTCGGAGAGTAGGTGGAGACTATAAAAGGAGGAACAAACAGTAACACAAATCAGTTTGGCACAAACCTCTGAGGGAGCAACCTCTCCTCACTGTAACCCAAACAGGGGACATACTTACCTGCATGCTGTGGCCATAAGCCTGAGGAAGTCCCAAGATGAGGACGAAACGTCGCGGCCAGCGCCACCTAGAAGACATGCAGAAGATAAAACAAAAGGTTAACCAACATCAAAAACAAAGGGAGGGAATTATAAGAGCCAAACAAAAAAAAAAAAAAAAAAAAAAAAAAAAATAAAAAAAAAAAAAAAACTAAAAACAGAGAAACAAAAAAAAAAAAAAAAAAAAAAAAATTTAAAAAAAAAAAAAACTAAAAACAGAGAAATATGATACTTGATATAACAAAGGCGAACCTGTCTAATATAATCTAAACTAGTAGATTATAAAAAAACCCTTACCTGGAAGATGGCGACGGAGGACTGGACATCCATGGTGATGGCCCGTGCACTGCTGGGATCCACTCCGGTGGATTCCTGCTCCTGATTCTCACCTAACTCAGCCAGCGCCTCCTATGGACATATGTTCGGTCCTCCCACCCATTTAAAAGCTAAGCTAAGCTAACCTAAACCCCTACTCTACCCCAATATAACATCAGTCCCACTTTGTCACCCTGATTCCCATTAATTGGCCTATCCCCTAACCCATTTTGTGGCCCTAACCCTAAGGTCCTACAACCCTAAATTAAATCCCAGCCCCAGAATCCCAGCCTCAAATAACCCTAGCCTTACCTTATTCCGTGTCGAGGGTCCACGAAGTCCACAAAAAGCCTAAGAGAAGGAAAAAAAGTCCAAAAAATAAGTACAATAAGCCACATTTAAGCACAAAAAGAAGGCAAATAAGTACTGGAAACATTGAATCATAAATATGAACAAATAAAGGTTAAAGGAAAAGATTGAGAGTTGGGTGGAAGGAAAAGGAGGTGGATAAAGGAAACAGGACATACGGTTACACGAAAACAATTAATAACAAATGGAAATACGGAATATTGACAAAAGTAACGGGACACGAATGTTCGGAGAGTAGGTGGAGACTATAAAAGGAGGAACAAACAGGAACACAAATCAGTTTGGCACAAACCTCTGAGGGAGCAACCTCTCCTCACTGTAACCCAAACAGGGGACATACTTACCTGCATGCTGTGGCCATAAGCCTGAGGAAGTCCCAAGATGAGGACGAAACGCTCGCGGCCAGCGCCACCTAGAAGACATGCAGAAGATAAAACAAAAGGTTAACCAACAACAAAAACAAAAAAAGGGAGGGAATTATAAGAGCCAAACAAAAAAAAAAAAAAAAAAAAAAAAAAAAATAAAAAAAAAAAAAACTAAAAACAGAGAAACAAAAAAAAAAAAAAAAAAAAAAAAATAAAAAAAAAAAAAACTAAAAACAGAGAAATATGATACTTGATATAACAAAGGCGAACCTGTCTAACATAATCTAAACTAGTAGATTATAAAAAAACCCTTACCTGGAAGATGGCGACGGAGGACTGGACATCCATGGTGATGGCCCGTGCACTGCAGGGATCCACTTCGGTGGATTCCTGCTCCTGATTCTCACCTAACTCAGCCAGCGCCTCCTATGGACATATGTTCAGTCCTCCCACCCATTTAAAAGCTAAGCTAAGCTAACCTAAACCCCTACTCTACCCCAATATAACATCAGTCCCACTTTGTCACCCTGATTCCCATTAATTGGCCTATCCCCTAACCCATTTTGTGGCCCTAACCCTAAGGTCCTACAACCCTAAATTAAATCCCAGCCCCAGAATCCCAGCCTCAAATAACCCTAGCCTTACCTTATTCCGTGTCGAGGGGTCCACGAAGTCCACAAAAAGCCTAAGAGAAGGAAAAGAAGATCCAAAGAATAAGTACAATAAGCCACATTTAAGCACAAAAAGAAGGCAAATAAGTACTGGAAACATTGAATCATAAATATGAACAAATAAAGGTTAAAGGAAAAGATTGAGAGTTGGGTGGGAGGGAAAGGAGGGGGGATAAAGGAAACAGGACATACGGTTACACGAAAACAATTAATAACAAATGGAAATACGGAACATTGACAAAAGTAACGGGACACGAATGTTCGGAGAGTAGGTGGAGACTATAAAAGGAGGAACAAACAGGAACACAAATCAGTTTGGCACAAACCTCTGAGGGAGCAACCTCTCCTCACTGTAACCCAAACAGGGGACATACTTACCTGCATGCTGTGGCCATAAGCCTGAGGAAGTCCCAAGATGAGGACGAAACGTTGCGGCCAGCGCCACCTAGAAGACATGCAGAAGATAAAACAACAGGTTAACCAACATCAAAAACAAGGGAGGGAATTATAAGAGCCAAACAACAAAAAACACAAAAAGACAAAAAAATTAAATAAAAATACAAAAAACTAAAAACAGAGAAATATGATACTTGATATAACAAAGGCGAACCTGTCTAATATAATCTAAACTAGTAGATTATAAAAAAACCCTTACCTGGAAGATGGCGACGGAGGACTGGACATCCATGGTGATGGCCCGTGCACTGCTGGGATCCACTCCGGTGGATTCCTGCTCCTGATTCTCACCTAACTCAGCCAGCGCCTCCTATGGACATATGTTCAGTCCTCCCACCCATTTAAAAGCTAAGCTAAGCTAACCTAAACCCCTACTCTACCCCAATATAACATCAGTCCCACTTTGTCACCCTGATTCCCACTAATTGGCCTATCCCCTAACCCATTTTGTGGCCCTAACCCTAAGGTCCTACAACCCTAAATTAAATCCCAGCCCCAGAATCCCAGCCTCAAATAACCCTAGCCTTACCTTATTCCGTGTCGAGGGGTCCACGAAGTCCACAAAAAGCCTAAGAGAAGGAAAAGAGAAGTCCAAAAAGATAAGTACAATAAGCCACATTTAAGCACAAAAAGAAGGCAAATAAGTACTGGAAACATTGAATCATAAATATGAACAAATAAAGGTTAAAGGAAAAGATTGAGAGTTGGGTGGGAGGGAAAAGGAGGTGGATAAAGGAAACAGGACATACGGTTACACGAAAACAATTAATAACAAATGGAAATACGGAATATTGACAAAAGTAACGGGACACGAATGTTCGGAGAGTAGGTGGAGACTATAAAAGGAGGAACAAACAGGAACACAAATCAGTTTGGCACAAACCTCTGAGGGAGCAACCTCTCCTCACTGTAACCCAAACAGGGGACATACTTACCTGCATGCTGTGGCCATAAGCCTGAGGAAGTCCCGAGATGAGGACGAAACGTCGCGGCCAGCGCCACCTAGAAGACATGCAGAAGATAAAACAACAGGTTAACCAACATCAAAAACAAGGGAGGGAATTCTAAGAGCCAAACAACAAAAAAAAACAAAAAAAAAAAAAAAAACTAAAAACAGAGAAATATGATACTTGATATAACAAAGGCGAACCTGTCTAATATAATCTAAACTAGTAGATTATAAAAAAAACCCTTACCTGGAAGATGGCGACGGAGGACTGGACATCCATGGTGATGGCCCGTGCACTGCTGGGATCCACTCCGGTGGATTCCTGCTCCTGATTCTCACCTAACTCAGCCAGCGCCTCCTATGGACATATGTTCGGTCCTCCCACCCATTCAAAAGCTAAGCTAAGCTAACCTAAACCCCTACTCTACCCCAATATAACATCAGTCCCACTTTGTCAACCTGATTCCCATTAATTGGCCTATCCCCTAACCCAATTTGTGGCCCTAACCCTAAGGTCCTACAACCCTAAATTAAATCCCAGCCCCAGAATCCCAGCCTCAAATACCCTAGCCTTACCTTATTCCGTGTCGAGGGGGTCCACGAAGTCCACAAAAAACCTAAGAGAAGGGAAAAGAAGTCCAAAGATAAGTACAATAAGCCACATAAGCACAAAAAGAAGGCAAATAAGTACTGGAAACATTGAATCATAAATATGAACATATAAAGGTTAAAGGAAAAGAATGAGAGTTGGGTGGAGGGAAAAGGAGGTGATTAAGGAAACAGGACATACGGTTACACGAAAACAATTAATAACAAATGGAAATACGGAATATTGACAAAAGTAACGGGACACGAATGTTCGGAGAGTAGGAGGAGACTATAAAAGGAGGAACAAACAGGAACACAAATCAGTTTGGCACAAACCTCTGAGGGAGCAACCTCTCCTCACTGTAACCCAAACAGGGGACATACTTACCTGCATGCTGTGGCCATAAGCCTGAGGAAGTCCCAAGATGAGGACGAAACGTCGCGGCCAGCGCCACCTAGAAGACATGCAGAAGATAAAACAAAAGGTTAACCAACATCAAAAACAAGGGAGGGAATTATAAGAGCCAAACAACAAAAAAACACAAAAAGACAAAAAAATGTATTAAAGTAAAAATACAAAAAACTAAAAACAGAGAAATATGATACTTGATATAACAAAGGCGAACCTGTCTAATATAATCTAAACTAGTAGATTATAAAAAAACCCTTACCTGGAAGATGGCGACGGAGGACTGGACATCCATGGTGATGGCCCGTGCACTGCAGGGATCCACTCCGGTGGATTCCTGCTCCTGATTCTCACCTAACTCAGCCAGCGCCTCCTATGGACATATGTTCAGTCCTCCCACCCATTTAAAAGCTAAGCTAAGCTAACCTAAACCCCTACTCTACCCCAATATAACATCAGTCCCACTTTGTCAACCTGATTCCCACTAATTGGCCTATCCCCTAACCCATTTTGTGGCCCTAACCCTAAGGTCCTACAACCCTAAATTAAATCCCAGCCCCAGAATCCCAGCCTCAAATAACCCTAGCCTTACCTTATTCCGTGTCGAGGGGTCCACGAAGTCCACAAAAAAGCCTAAGAGAAGGGAAAAGAAGTCCAAAGATAAGTACAATAAGCCACATTAAGCACAAAAAGAAGGCAAATAAGTACTGGAAACATTGAATCATAAATATGAACATATAAAGGTTAAAGGAAAAGAATGAGAGTTGGGTGGAGGGAAAAGGAGGTGATTAAGGAAACAGGACATACGGTTACACGAAAACAATTAATAACAAATGGAAATACGGAATATTGACAAAAGTAACGGGACACGAATGTTCGTAGAGTAGGAGGAGACTATAAAAGGAGGAACAAACAGGAACACAAATCAGTTTGGCACAAACCTCTGAGGGAGCAACCTCTCCTCACTGTAACCCAAACAGGGGACATACTTACCTGCATGCTGTGGCCATAAGCCTGAGGAAGTCCCGAGATGAGGACGAAACGTCGCGGCCAGCGCCACCTAGAAGACATGCAGAAGATAAAACAACAGGTTAACCAACATCAAAAACAAGGGAGGGAATTCTAAGAGCCAAACAACAAAAAACACAAAAAGACAAAAAAAATGTAAAAATACAAAAAACTAAAAACAGAGAAATATGATACTTGATATAACAAAGGCGAACCTGTCTAATATAATCTAAACTAGTAGATTATAAAAAAAACCCTTACCTGGAAGATGGCGACGGAGGACTGGACATCCATGGTGATGGCCCGTGCACTGCTGGGATCCACTCCGGTGGATTCCTGCTCCTGATTCTCACCTAACTCAGCCAGCGCCTCCTATGGACATATGTTCGGTCCTCCCACCCATTCAAAAGCTAAGCTAAGCTAACCTAAACCCCTACTCTACCCCAATATAACATCAGTCCCACTTTGTCAACCTGATTCCCATTAATTGGCCTATCCCCTAACCCAATTTGTGGCCCTAACCCTAAGGTCCTACAACCCTAAATTAAATCCCAGCCCCAGAATCCCAGCCTCAAATACCCTAGCCTTACCTTATTCCGTGTCGAGGGGTCCACGAAGTCCACAAAAAACCTAAGAGAAGGGAAAAGAAGTCCAAAGATAAGTACAATAAGCCACATTAAGCACAAAAAGAAGGCAAATAAGTACTGGAAACATTGAATCATAAATATGAACATATAAAGGTTAAAGGAAAAGAATGAGAGTTGGGTGGAGGGAAAAGGAGGTGATTAAGGAAACAGGACATACGGTTACACGAAAACAATTAATAACAAATGGAAATACGGAATATTGACAAAAGTAACGGGACACGAATGTTCGTAGAGTAGGAGGAGACTATAAAAGGAGGAACAAACAGGAACACAAATCAGTTTGGCACAAACCTCTGAGGGAGCAACCTCTCCTCACTGTAACCCAAACAGGGGACATACTTACCTGCATGCTGTGGCCATAAGCCTGAGGAAGTCCCGAGATGAGGACGAAACGTCGCGGCCAGCGCCACCTAGAAGACATGCAGAAGAGAAAACAACAGGTTAACCAACATCAAAAACAAGGGAGGGAATTCTAAGAGCCAAACAACAAAAAAACACAAAAAGACAAAAAAAAAATGTAAAAAATACAAAAAACTAAAAACAGAGAAATATGATACTTGATATAACAAAGGCGAACCTGTCTAATATAATCTAAACTAGTAGATTATAAAAAAACCCTTACCTGGAAGATGGCGACGGAGGACTGGACATCCATGGTGATGGCCCGTGCACTGCAGGGATCCACTCCGGTGGATTCCTGCTCCTGATTCTCACCTAACTCAGCCAGCGCCTCCTATGGACATATGTTCAGTCCTCCCACCCATTTAAAAGCTAAGCTAAGCTAATCTAAACCCCTACTCTACCCCAATATAACATCAGCCCCACTTTGTCACCCTGATTCCTACTAATTGGCCTATCCCCTAACCCATTTTGTGGCCCTAACCCTAAGGTCCTACAACCCTAAATTAAATCCCAGCCCCAGAATCCCAGCCTCAAAAACCCTAGCCTTACCTTATATTCCGTGTCGAGGGGTCCACGAAGTCCACATAAAGCCTAAGAGAAGGAAAAAGAAGTCCAAAGAATAAGTACTAAGTACAATAGCCACATTTAAGCACAAAAAGAAGGCAAAAAAGTACTGGAAACATTGAATCATAAAATATGAACATATAAAGGTTAAAGGAAAAGAATGAGAGTTGGGTGGAAGGGAAAGGAAGGAGATAAAGGAAACAGGACATACGGTTACACGAAAACAATTAAAAACAAATGGAAATACGGAATATTGACAAAAGTAACGGGACACGAATGTTCGGAGAGTAGGAGGAGACTATAAAAGGAGGAACAAACAGGAACACAAATCAGTTTGGCACAAACCTCTGAGGGAGCAACCTCTCCTCACTGTAACCCAAACAGGGGACATACTTACCTGCATGCTGTGGCCATAAGCCTGAGGAAGTCCCAAGATGAGGACGAAACGTCGCGGCCAGCGCCACCTAGAAGACATGCAGAAGAAAAACAACAGGTTAACCAACATCAAAAACAAGGGAGGGAATTATAAGAGCCAAACAAAAAAAAAAAAAAACAAAAAAAAAAAAAAAAAAAAAAAAAAAAAAAAAAAAAAAATGATACTTCATATAACAAAGGCGAACCTGTCTAACATAATCTAAACTAGTAGATTATAAAAAAACCCTTACCTGGAAGATGGCGACGGAGGACTGGACATCCATGGTGATGGCCCGTGCACTGCTGGGATCCACTTCGGTGGGTCCCAGCTCCTAGTTCTCACCTAACCCACTAACCCTCCCTGCTCTACCCCAATTTAACATCAGTCCCAATTTGTCACTCTGATTCCCATTAATTGGCCTATCCCCTAGCCCATTTTGTGGCCCTAAACCTAAGGTCCTACAACCCTAAATTAAGTCCCAACCCCAAAATCCCAGCCTCAAAACCCTAGCCTTACCTTATTCCGTGTTGAGGGAGCTCCACGAAGTCCATAAAAACCTAAGGGAAAAGGAAAAAAAGTCCAAAGAATTAAAGTACACATAGCCACATTTAAGCACGATTAGACGGCAAAAAAGTACTGGAAATATTGAATCACAAAATGTGAACACATAAAGGTTAAAGGAAAAGAATGAGAGTTGGGTGAAGGGAAAGGAAGGAATAAAGGAAAGAGGACATACGGTTACACGATAACAATTATAAATAAATGGGAATACGGAATTTGGACAAAAGTAACAGGACACGAATGTTCGGAGAGCAGGAGGAGCCTATAAAAGGCAGGAACAAACAGGAACAAAAATCAGTTTGGCACGAACCTCTGAGGGAGCAACCTCTCCTCACTGTAACCCAAACAGGGGATATACTTACCTGCATGCTGTGGCCTTAAGCCTGAGGAAGTCCCAAGAAGCGGACGAAACGTCGCGGCCAGCGCCACCTATAAGACATGCAGAAGAAAAACAACTGGTTAACCGACATCAAAAACAAGGGAGGGAATTACAAGAGCCAAACAAAACAAAAATTATACTTCATATAACAAAGGCGAACCTGTCTAACATGATCTAAACTAGTAGATTATAAAAAACCCTTACCTGGAAGATGGCGACGGAGGACTGGACATCCCTGGTGATGGCCCGTGCACTGTTGGGATCCACTTCGGTGGGTCCCAGCTCCTGGTTCTCACCTAACCCTAACCCATGGACGTCGACAGCTTATACACTAATATTGACATTGATGAAGGCATTCAGGCCATAAAGAATATTTTCACAAAATTTCCAGATAAAAAAGACCAGATAAGGAATTATTACAACTCCTTGCCATTAACCTGAGGAGGAATGATTTTGAATTTGACAACAAATTTTATTTGCAAATAAAAGGCACGGCTATGGGCAAGAAATTTGCACCGGCGTATGCCAACATTTTCATGGCTGAATGGGAGACCTCCGCCCCTGGCAACCTGCAACAAAAAACCACTGCATTATTATAGATATCTGGATGATATCTGGGGGATCTGGTCCCACTCCATGGAAGAATTTGACCAATTTGTACTTACCCTGAATAACCACAACCCGTCCATCACAATGAAGTCCACCACCAGCACCACGTCAGTCGACTTCTTGGACACCACCACCTATAAAGGAACAAACTTCAAACAGACTAACAAATTAGATATTAAAGTCTTCTTCAAGGAAACAGACACCCATGCTCTGCTCTTTAAAAACAGTCACCACCCAAAACACACATATAGGGGCATACTGAAATCCCAATTACTTCGGTTCCACAGAATATGCACTCATAAGAGTGATTTTATGGCGGCCACAAAGACGCTCTTCAGGGCTCTGGCCACCAGGGGGATATTCACGCTCCTTCCGGCGTAAGGCCCTCAGCACCTTCCTGGAGACAAGGCCATTAGACACGGCAGAGGTTCTCCCCTTTGTGACCACCTATTCCAGGCCAGCGGTCAGGGTTAGGGTTAGGTTTGGGTTGGGGGCTCCACCTAAGTGGAGGCCCCCAAAGTGCACTCTCCACCCTGTGGATGGCCAGCTCTCCGTCCCCATCTTCTCTAAAGAGGTTTTAGGGTTAGGGTTAGGGTTAGGGTGAATTTAATAACGCAATGACTCCCCCGTGGGTTAGGGTTAGGGGTTAGGGGTTAGGATAATAGGACTGAGTCCTTCCCCTCGTAGCCCGAGGGTTAGGTGGTGCACGGTCCTTCCTCCAGTCCGCTCTCTTTCCCGAATAACTCCTATCACTTGGATTATATCCTCGCTCACGTGAGCGGCCTTGTCGTCTGCCATACCTGAGGGTTAGGGTTAGGGTTAGGGTTAGGGTGGGTTAGGGTTAGGGTTAGGGGTTAGGGTTAGGTTTTAGTAGATAACTACTCAGAGTCTCTCCCTATGTTGACCAACGACAACAGTTTTTTTGGGAGACAGAGGAAGTGCACTGGCCGACGCATGTCAGTCCCCAGACCATCGCCCACCTGCTGTCATGGGCCATATTAGATGAGAAAAGAAGAAGGAAGATGAGAGGAGGAGGGGTTAGGGTTAGGGGTTAGGGTTAGGGGTAGGTTAGGGTTAGGGTAGGGTTAGGGTTAGGGTTGGGTTTGGGTTAGGGTTGGGTTAGGGTTAGGGTTAGGGGTTGGGGTTAGGGGTTAGGGTTAGGGGTTAGGGTTAGGGTTAGGTTCGAAGTGAGTGAAGTTAGCAACCCAATCAGGGCTCTGGTGCACTGGCCTGGGGGCGTGCGGTCCGTCGTGCAGACCCCGCCTCCCTGGAAATAAAATATATTTTTTAAGAAATAATTTCAGAAAGAAAATAAAATAAAAACTGGTGAAACACAGGAGGCAACACATCAACGAAATAAATTGTGTAAAATTAAATCGTGATGCAACGTGCTAATTCCAGGTGTGTTTACACTGTCAAAGGTGCAGCTCAGGAAGTATTATGCATATGAGAAATGACAATCAGAACACAAGGTAAGTTGGTTATTACAAATTAGTGGTGTGAGAGAGTCAATATGCATATGGGACAGAATGTAAAAAGGACAAATCCAGACAGAGAAAGTGGAGATTGTGACATTCATGATTTTTTATTGGTATTGTTTAAATAAAATTATAGTGAGTTGAATTATTGAATAGTGTCACTCTTAATTTTCCAAGTCTGATGTGTTGGTCCGGAGATGGTAACGGGCCGAGTTCCCTCCGCTCTCTATCCTGCATACAGGTTCAGGTGAATAATGAGGTGAGGAGATGGTAATGAAAATGAGTAGGGATGATGATGATGATGATGATGATGATACAACACGTCAAGCTCGGCCTTCCCAATGTGAATTTAAGAGGTAAGTGATACATTTGAAATTGGTAAAAGTCCATGGTGCCGTATGAGTTATGTATAAGGTTGTAATAACATGTTGAATAACTATGATGTAATGTGTTGTGAATTATCTTGTGTGTGATGTGCTGTAATTAATCTATGTGTCATGTAGGTCTGAAATTAAGTTGTCCAGCTCCCCTAGCCAGTGGGAGAAGATAGCACTGGCTGTCTCTGTAGTCCACTGTATGTTGTCAGTTTGTGTTATGAAATCCTGGTCCGGGAAAGCTGAGAAATGTGTATAGTGTTTTATTATGTGATTATTGATTATTGCCAGATTGTGCTGTTCTATTGCTGGTAGATGTGGTGAATGGTTGATAATAGGAACGATTATGGAAGCATTAGGGAAGGCCGAGCAAGCCTTGTTGACCACAGTTCTGAGCTGTTTCACAGAGGTGTTGTGGGGATCCTGAGCCCTGTTATTTAGGCCCACCGAGAGGATCAGCACTTTTGGGTTTCTGTTAATTGGTGTTTTTTCCAGAATCTTCCAGAAATGATAGAAGGAGGCTCCCGGGTAGCTGTCAGCCTGGACAAAAGGGTGGTTAAATTTGGGGATTCTGTGTATGTTTGAATCCCCCAGTATGGCAATTGGTTTATTAATTTTGAATTCCCAGTCCCGCAGCTTGCGGTTGTCTCTGGCCTGATGGTAAGTGGGGTCAGAGGCTGTGTCTGCGCATGCGCCCCGGTGGGGAGAGCCCCTCGGCTCGGTACGTCTCCCCGGCAGGTGTATTTTTGGAATGGGTGAGGAAAGATCAGAGTTGGAATAGTAGTCTGTCATGTTGACTTTTTTGACCTAAATTACTCATCATTTCATTTTTCCTCACAGATTCTGTGTTACACCGGGGAGCCGCCTCTGCCTCAGTGGGTGCGCTCTCCCCACCCTGATGTGATCTGGGCGCAGGCGCCGGGAGATGGAAGGTGCCGTTTAATACTGACCCCAGGCCAGACTCTGCATGAACGCAGGTAGGTGTTGGGGTGCTACTGCGGGACTGGGAGCCCTGTGTGTCATTATTGTTTTTTTGAGTAATTATGTTTGTTACTCCAGGCTGACAGCAGTCCTCGGGAGCCATGGCATTCACCGTCCTCTGGGGGCAGCGCCTGTGGGGGGAAGTAGGAGGTGAGTGGTAGTCTGGGACTGGGGTGTTGTCCAGAGGCTGTGGAGAGATGTGGTTAGGCTGAGGAAAAGAGGGCTCCGTGTTAGGCAGGTGAGGAGGGGAGGGAAAAAGAAAAATCCTCATCTGAATCACAATATTTCAGGGGGAGGAAGGGTTAGAAAGAGTGGCTGTGGTGAAGAGCAGATCATGTGCAAATGTAATTGTGTCTGGATCGATTCTGTTGCCGTAGCGTCTAAGAGCCCATTGTGTGGCTACTGTAAACGCCAACTCGTTGCCAGGGGTGTTAAGGAGATGTGTGATTATGTCTTTGTAATGTGCTAATAAAATGTGCATGTTTTGCCATAACCAAGTGAGTGTGTTTTCTTTGAGTGTGTCTGTTGTGTTTTGTGATGGAGAGGATGGTTTTATGAAGCTGGCCAGTTGGAGTGTTTTGCGTAACATCCCTTTAGGAATTTCGCCCTCCTCAAAAGCCTGCTGTATGTTGTTGTGATGATGTGTGGCTTGTATAAGTTTTAAGTGATGTTTAGCTGCAAAACGGGTGGATGTGTCCAGTGCCTGTTTAATTGGTGTGTGTGTGTTCGTATGTGCGGTGTTGTTTGTGCCGTGTGTGCTGCTGTGTCTGCTTTCCGGTCCGCTCTGTGTGTGGGGAGAAAAAGAAAAAGAGAGAGAGGGAGGGGTCCTGTAAGTTGCAGCCGCGGGTCTGCCTGCTCCCCCCCCCGACCCCGCTCGTGTCGGGGTCCGCTGCCCTCCGCCCTGTGTGCACCCGTGTGTGTGTGTGACCCACCTGCGTCCATCTCGCTGCATGCGGTTGTTGCGTCATGTCGTTCCGTGTTTCCGGGTTCTCTGTGGAGTAGACTGGGTGGAAAAAGTCTTATTTCTTTTTAATCCAACAGAGGAGGAAGCCGACAGTTGCGGGAGAGGAGGATGAAGCGCTCAGGTAGGCAAGGTGTTCACACCGGGTGCTATTAAAACGTAACTTTTAATGATTTAAATTTAAAAAACCAACGAGGGTCATGGTTCCGAATAATAAAGAGACTAATTAAAAAGTTTAAGGAGCGGCAGCGGCTCCGCTGACAGAGCAGGATCCCCTGACGTTTCGTGCCTCGCCGGCACTTCTTCAGAGGGGAAATGAAAGGGGGAAAGGGTTAGGGTTAGGGTTAGGGTTACCTGCTGGAGGGCCTGGTGCGGTGGAACGAGAATCGAGGCAGGGCGGCAGTTGAGGGAGGACAGAGGTCGGCGCTGCGTTGCTACAGTGCCCAGCTGCAGCACAGCTTCGACCAGCTGACCCAAGAGCTTCTTGGGCTCACGCTGGTCGACACTTACACCGTGCCCAGGGAGTACACAGGTAAGTCATAAATCTGTCTGAGGTAACGGTAACGTTTAACACCTGTCTTAGGTGTCTGTCATTTAACATCTCCTGACACTCCAGGGACTGATAAGGAGGAAGCGGGGGGGGCAGTGATGAAGGGTTCGAGGAGGAGGAGGAGGAGGAGGAGGAGGAAGAGGAGCCAGAGGAGATTCGTCTCCTCGAACACCACAGCGCCTCTCCTTCAGTCCTCAAACCTCACCCGCCCCCCGCATGTACCTAATGGAGGTGCAGCAGGCTGAGGAGGAGGACGTTATCGGGCCAGACGGTCGAGGCAGCTACCAGCACGTCGTGGCCCTGGCCCAGGCCCTCGTGGAACTGCGCCACCGCCGCTACGTCACTCCCAGGCAAGCCAGAGAGGTCACCGCTCTCTGGCTGAAATTGAGTGACTGGGACAAGGCGGCGGTCACATTCCCCCCCCGTCACCAGGACCGGCTCGTCCAGGGCCGATTCAGGACCACCCAGCGGCACGCTCACACACCAGGGGTGGATAGTGTGAAGCGGTAAGCAGTCACAATAAATTTCCAAGCTTTGTTTGGTTCTTGTTCTGTGCTGTCAGTCACTAACTAACCCTTAAACCTGGAGCCATTCAGGAGGCCAAAACGATACAAATATTTATGCACATTTAACAAAACAGGTCTCCTTGCTTTAAATGCGTGCAGGTGCCTTTAATTCGCCATATGATAAGTAACCATGTGCTCGGGATGACGTCGAACAACAGCTGAGAAAAGAAGCTTTTTCATTTAAGCTGCCATTGTCTTCCAGAAGCACCTATCTGCCAGTTTCCACCTCAGGAAGCTTCACAGCGGTGACTAGTACATTATAGAGTGGTTTGGTGTGGCTCTCTCACTTAGTTTGGCTGTAATGCACAAAACTATTAAAAGTGACTTTTTTGCGTTCCCCATGTAATTCTGGCTTTTTCCTGTTTCACATGCAATTCTGTGGGACTTTGGTGTTTTTCCACCTAAGTGTGCTGAATGAGCTTCTCAGGCTGAGAAAACAAGCTTTTTCACACAAGCTGCCATTCTCTTCTGGAAGCACCTATCTGCCAGTTTCCACCTTAGGAAGCTTCACAGCAGTGACTTGTACATTATAGAGTGGTTTTCTGTGTTCCAAATGCAGTTACGCTTTTTCGACAAAAGAGGGCACACTTGACCACAGAATAATTCATTCTGGACTTGCAAAGCTTCACAGTGGCATAATTAAAGTGATGCATAAGTGGTTTGGTGTGGCTCTCTCACTTAGTTCAGCTGTAATGGACAAAACTATTAAAAGTGACTTTTTTGCGTTTCCCATGTAATTCTTGCTTTTTCCTGTTTCACATGCAATTCTGTGGGACTTTGGTGTTTTTCCACATGAGTGTGCCAGGCTGAAAAAACAAGCTTTTTCACACAAGCTGCCATTCTCTTCCAGAAGCACCTATCTGCCAGTTTCCACCTCAGGAAGCTTCACAGCGGTGACTTGTACATTATAGAGTGGTTTGATGTGGCTCTCTCACTTAGTTTGGCTCTAATGGACAAAACTATTAAAAGTGACTTTTTTGCGTTTCCCATGTAATTCTGTCTTTTTCCTGTTTCAAGTGCAATTCTGTGGGACTTTGGTGTTTTTCCACCTAAGTGTGCCAGGCTGAGAAACCAAGCTTTTTCACACAAGCTGCCATTCTCTTCCAGAAGCACCTATCTGCCAGTTTCCACCTCAGGAAGCTTCACAGCGGTGAATTGTACATTATAGAGTGGTTTTCTGTCTTCCAAATGCAGTTACGCTTTTTCGACAAAAGAGGGCACACTTGACCACAGAATAATTCATTCTGGACTTGCAAAGCTTCACAGTGGCATAATTAAAGTGATGCATAAGTGGTTTGGTGTGGCTCTCTCACTTAGTTTGGCTGTAATGAACAAAAATATTAAAATTGACTTTTTTTGCTTTTCCCATGTAATTCTGGCTTTTTCCTTTTTCACATGCAATTCTGTGGGACTTTGGTGTTTTTCCAACTAAGTGTGCTGAATGAGCTTCTCAGGCTGAGAAAACAAGCTTTTTCACACAAGCTGCCATTCTCTTCCAGAAGCACCTATCTGCCAGTTTCCACCTCAGGAATCTTCACAGCGGTGAATTGTACATTATAGAGTGGTTTTCTGTCTTCCAAATGCAGTTACGCCTTTTCGACAAAAGAGGGCACACTTGACCACAGAATAATTCATTCTGGACTTGCAAAGCTTCACAGTGGCATAATTAAAGTGATGCATAAGTGGTTTGGTGTGGCTCTCTCACTTAGTTTGGCTGTAATGAACAAAAATATTAAAATTGACTTTTTTGCTTTTCCATGTAATTCTGGCTTTTTCCTTTTTCACATGCAATTCTGTGGGACTTTGGTGTTTTTCCAACTAAGTGTGCTGAATGAGCTTCTCAGGCTGAGAAAAACAAGCTTTTTCACACAAGCTGCCATTCTCTTCTGGAAGCACCTATCTGCCAGTTTCGACCTCAGGAAGCTTCACAGCGGCGACTTGTACATTATAGAGTGGTTTGGTGTGGCTCTCTCACTTAGTTTGGCTGTAATGGACAAAACTATTAAAAGTGACTTTTTAGCGTTTCCCATGTAATTCTGGCTTTTTCCTGTTTCACATGCAATCGAGCCCCGGACTGATTTCGCACTCTTGCTGGGGCAGGTGTATATAGTTGTTTGCAGTGTTGTGTGTGTGTGTTTTTTTTTAAAAGACATTGACTTTCCCCTCCACAAGGACCGGGACTTTGCCGCAGTGTGGAGGCTTTCTACCAACACCGGTCCACCCACCCTGCCACAACTCTTCTACAGCACAGTGACACTCTGCTTGGAAAAAAATGTGTGTCCCATTCACACCTGTATAACACGCTGTCATGCCTCTGTGCTGTTCTGATTCTATGCACTGACAAGTCTTATAGGCCTGCTGTGTGTCTGCTGCCTGTCATATGGTTTAAGGGGGGGAAATCATTGTGTGTCCCATTCACACCTGTATAACACGCTGTCATGCCTCTGTGCTGTTCTGATTCTATGCACTGACAAGTTTTTTTATTTTTTATATTTTGGACATGTGGGTATGTTCATTAATGTGATCACTGTTACATCAGTTACATCCAGTAGCTGCGACGCAAGATATCGGACTGCCATTTGTGCTGGTTCATCTGCTGTTGCCACTGGCTCTGTTGCTGCCAAAAAAATAAAAAGCCTTGTATGTACAGGTACTTCACACTGTAATGCCCCTGTGTTATGTATCCATGCATATCTGTGCTGAGCTCTTATACTATGTGTCTGCCTGCTGTGATTGCCTTGTGCCACTGCTCTGTTCTGCATCACCATTTATTATTATTATTATTATTATTATTATTATTATTGGATTGTAGTTTAAATAATCTATTTTGCTCTGTACTTCTGCTGTGTTTGATGTTGTTGTTGTGAAGATGCAGAACACAACAACAATATATTTAATTGATATTTATTTCACTGAAGAAAAAGGGGAAACAAATCATACACAGCATGTAACTTTAATTTATACATAAATAATTTATTTACCCTTTTTTACTGAGAATTGTATTTTATTTGTAAAGCCCTTTCCACACTGATATGCTGCACTGTCCTGTATCCTGGACATCTGACTTCATATTTCAAATAAATTGTCATCATTTTATACTGGTATCATTGTTCTCTTGTCCTATATCAAATTTAAAGCAATAAACACTGATGATACATATTCTCAATAAACACTGATGATACATATTCTCAATAAAATGAAGACACAGGAGATAAACCGTACTGTAAATGAAAAATCCATTTATTATTGCATTGCCTGGCCTTGGAAATATGCAAATTCATTATCATTTATAGACTCTATACAACGGTTCCAAGCATGTTTTAATCATTTTTTATATTTAGAGAAGACATTTCGACCCTATGCACGCGTTTCGCAGTTTGCCTCCGTCGGGATTCGAACCGGCGAGCGGGAGTGCCGTTCCGCACGTCGACCGCGCGTCTTTGCGCTCTAGTGCGCATGCGCGGGTGCCGACCAAAACAGAGAAGAACGCTGGGGGAGCGCCTCTGGGACAGCCTTCGTCTCTGTACCTGTGTTCCACATAAATGTCCCCACCTACCGATTTCAGAGGCTATCATTGGCTCATGCTCAAATGGAACAGGCCAATGGGTGAAGGCCAGGTCAACCCCATTGGTCTGTTCCATTTGGGTGCTGTGCTGTGATTCGACAGCTCGCCGCATGTCCCGCCCACCCCCAAAGCCACAGCCACGGTCAGTGTCATTCATTCATTCGGACTGAGCGGCGTTTGAGTGAGCGGACGGACGGACATTCACACAATATTATATGGTTAGACAAACTTTATTGTTTGTAAAATTATGTGCTACATTGAAAAGGCAGCTTATATATTATACAGTAATCAGTTAGCAGTGAAACAGCGAGCCAATGTAACGTTAGCGTAAGTTAGGACTGCCGCCGATGTCATTACCGATCGGTGAAATGTGTTTAAAATAATATTCCCATACTGGGTTTACTTGTTGAGACCTAGGATATTGTACTGCTATTGTGTGGAGTTGATATTTAAAGTTTAACTGTGCTTTAGATGCGTTAGCATATAAATCGCTATTAGCATGCTAAGCGTTGGAAATGAATGAGCATTTAGCCACTGCTGTGATGAGCTGACGATCTCTGGAAACGCTTTAAAAACGTGATGAGACAACTTGGCTCACTTCTTAAGACCCTTGGTATGCTGGTACAACGAGGTGGAGTCAAAATTTGAAGTGTAAATATGGTTTAAATGTGTAAACAGACCAGCCGTGATTTTGCTAGCTAAAAACAAGGAGGTGAATGAGGTCATTTTAGTTACTACTTTTCTGAGGGCTGGCGATCTCTCACAATGTATTTAATCTTTAAACAGACTACCTGATTATCTTCCTTAGACCCTGTAGATGTAGTTACTACAGTTTGAAGTCAAAATTCAAAGTGTAAATATGGTTTAAATGTGTAAACAGGACGCCTGATGTTGAATGTATGTTAATGAATGGGCACAGTATCATTGAGTACAGTAATAGACGGTCAGTAGGATGTAAACAGTGCATGTGTAGCAGATTACTGACTTAAATCTTATTTCTTGTCTTTCTAGAAAATGCAGCCTATTTTCCGCTTTGAGGCAAACCTTGACCTGACCCTGCGGGCCTCTCAGGAGGCGCTGGCCTTGAGCCGCCGCCAGAGGGGGGGCCTCTGCCTCTGCCACTGCCCTGGTGGTGGTTAAGACCCCTGAGCTGGTGCGCTCTGAGGCAAGAGACAGGGTGGTGCAGAAGGGAGGTAACCCCACCGATCACCATCAGGGGCTGGCCGAGAGCGAGCTGCAGCTCGGCCAGTACCGTGGTCAGACGTTCCGGTGGCTGCTGGAGAATGACGTGGGATACGCAGTCACCATCTGTGTGTCCCACGAGGGAGAGAGAGACAAAGGGGGCACTAGTCAGCAGAATGCCCTCATGGTGCACAAAGACGCCCTCGTCTCCTACGCCAGGCTGTTCCCGCCGATGGTGGCAGCCATCGACAGGCGTAGGATGCTCGAGGGCAGTCCCCAGACCATGAGGGGCGTGGACGACACGCTGGTGGGGTTCGGTGTTCATAGTGACCTGACCTACAAGACCCTGTACGAGTCGACGGACCGTGAGCGGGCAAGGTAAGTTGTTTGTTTGTTTGTGTGTGTGTGTGTGTGTGTGTGTGTGTGTGTGTGTGTGTGTCTGTGTGTGTATCTGTGTGTCTGTGTCTGTGTGTGTATCTGTGTCTGTGTGTGTATGTCTGTGTGTGTGCGTGACTTTTTTACCCATTGCATTTCTGTTCTCTTTTTTAGCTATGTACAGTTTGTGAGGCAGGCGACACCCACAGCCAAAGCGTCCAGGTTGGTGGACTTAAAAAATATGTGCAGGCCCGGGATGCAGAGAAGGCAGCCCTGGCAGCACAACCACCACAACCACCCCTGGACGCTGTTGGTCCCCAGGATGGACCCTCGGATGCTGACCTGCTCGCTGCCGCCATGGAGGTCGACCCGTGCAGGGGATGCCCCATCAGCCGTGCCCCCCTTCTCTCTCTCCCAGCCACCGGAACGTCCCCTTCAGGACAACACCTGTGGGGAGAGGTCAGGCCCCGGCGCACAGGTATGCTCAGTGATGACATATTGTGTTGTAGTGTGTGTGTGTCTGTGTTCAGTACACTAACGGTCTGACACTGCTGTGTGTTTCAGCTGCTACCACGTGGCTGGAGGCTGACGCTCCCCGAAGAGCAGCACGACTGGGTGGGCCGGGCACTGTTCAGGAGGGCACCCAACGGGCAGGGTGTCCTCACATCTGAACTCCGCCTGTGGTGGCACCCACCAGGTGCCCGGCCCCTCTACACCCAGCCACCCGCCACAGCCCACCCCTTTTTCCAGAGTCCCTTTTTCCTGTGGGTGCCCTACAGGATGTGGGCGTACCACCTCCGCTGCCCCATCGTCGCCTGTGGGGGCAAGCTTGCGGGAGCTGGCCTCTACAAGACGGTGAGGAGGGTCTTGGACAGGAGCTGCTGGTACTTCATGGGCACGGAGTACCTGGAATGCAGCTCCTGTCACAAGAAGATGCCGGGATGGTCGCAGGACATCTTGGGACAGCTGGACATGGCCCATCGTGAGCAGTTTCCAGCAGTTCTCACGTACAAGTAAGTAATGTAAACAGTAACAGCAACAGTAATGTATTTCTGTGGTTTTCTCCAGTAACCTCTGATCACCTCTTTCCCCTCCCAGGTTGTCCTGCGACAGAGCTGTGATCGGGCTCATGAAGGAGCGCACTTTGGGCAACAGTGCGTCTCGCCTCCGTGCCTCTCTGGTGGAGCAGCACACCAGAGAGTGGATGGCGCGGTCGATGCTGTACCTTTCCGTGCTCCGCAAGCTCGGGTACCGGGCGCTGCGCCGCTGGCGGCGTCGTCGCTCCCAACCATGCACCCGGTGCCCACAGTGCTCTGGCTCATCAACGTCTACGACAGGGACGCCTTGACGAGGCTCGACGAGACGAGAGCCAGAGTCACTTCCATCTTTGGTGATCTTTTGAAGATGGACTCCACCAAGAAGGTAGGTTTTGTTATCCACCACAGCGTGCCGTGTACCCAGTGTAATGTTTGTTTTGTCATGTGTCTGAATGTTGTTGTGTTGCTGTGTCACACAGATCACCAAAAAGCTTGCGGGCGGTGCTGCCGGGACGGCCGCCTGGGTCACCAACGTCGGCAATGAGTACGGGCAGGTGCTCATGTCCGTCCTCACCGCAGCTGAGGGGGGCGGACTTGTCGACATGGCATGGTACCGCGAAGCCGGGAAGGCCCCTCCAAGGGTCCTGTACGTGGACCGGGACTGCTGTGCCACCGTGGGACAGTGTCAAACGTCCAAGCTGTTCCACGAGTGGCACGAGCTGGTCGTCAGGCTCGACGTGTGGCACCTCATGCGGCGTTTCGCCAGAGGGGTGACCACCGACAGCCACCAGCTCTACGGCCTCTTCATGGCGAGGCTCTCCTTCGCCATTTTTGAGTGGGACGCCGAAGACGTGTCCCGCCTGAGAGGAGCCAAGCAGTCCGAGGAGGGGAGGGACGCCCAGGAGGTCAAGCTGTCCGCCAAGGAGCTCGCCCCGTCACTGCCGGCGCCGCACCAGGGGGTGCAGTGGAGACGGAGCGGCTGGTCCAAGAGGTGCTGGACACCTTCTGGCACGTGACGGACAGCATGGGCGTCCCTTTGATCGACCGCGCCCGAATGGAGGAGATCTGGAGCACGCAGCGCCGACACCTCGACTGCATCCAGGACCCTGCGGGAGTGGACCTCTACACCAAGA
This sequence comes from Dicentrarchus labrax, assembly GCF_905237075.1. Taxonomy (NCBI): domain Eukaryota; kingdom Metazoa; phylum Chordata; class Actinopteri; family Moronidae; genus Dicentrarchus; species Dicentrarchus labrax. The sequence goes on along the minus strand of NW_026136920.1, from coordinate 121,794 downwards.
CGGGAGAGCTCACCAAAGGCGGGGTGAGGCTCCCCGTCTACCGGGTGCGGCCGAGGCTCCACTTCCCTGGAATCGTTCCACCTGCACCTGTGCCGCTTCATCCCAGGTAAGTACATGTGTGGTTTACAACACAGACTCAATTATGTATTTGTGTGTTTATTTGTCCTCACACTAACTGTGTTGCTTTGTTTCTGCTTAGGACAATCTGCAAGTGATGTACACTTCCAGGTGTACCTGCTGGAGGGCCTGGTGCGGTGGAACGAGAATCGAGGGAGGACAGAGGTCGGCGCTGCGTTGCTACAGTGCCCAGCTGCAGCACAGCTTCGACCAGCTGACCCAAGAGCTTCTTGGGCTCACGCTGGTCGACACGTACACCATGCCCAGGGAGTACACAGGTAAGTCATAAATCTGTCTGAGGTAACGGTAACGTTTAACACCTGTCTTAGGTGTCTGTCATTTAACATCTGTGTCTCTGTGTGCCCACAGGGGAACTCATTGGGGTGGAGTACCTGTTCTCCCAGACGGGCGCTGTGCTGCAGAAGGACCTGGATGATCCTGACGCTCCAGGAGGGACTGATGAGGACGAAGCCGGGGGGTGGGGGGCAGTGATGAAGAGATCGAGGAGGAGGAACCAGAGGAGATTCGTCTCCTCGAACACCACAGCGCTCTCCTTCAGTCCTCAAACCTCACCCGCGTGGACCAAATGGAGGTGCAGCAGGCTGAGGAGGAGGAGGAGGAGGAGGAGGAGGAGGAGGAGGAGGATGTTATCGGGCCAGGTGGAGGCAGCTACCAGCACGTCGTGGCCCTGGCCCAGGCCCCTCGTGGAACTGCGCCACCGCCGCTACGTCACTCCCAGGCAAGCCAGAGAGGTCACCGCTCTCTGGCTGAAATTGAGTGACTGGGACAAGGCGGCGGTCACATTCCCCCCCGTCACCAGGACCGGCTCGTCCAGGGCCGATTCAGGACCACCCAGCGGCACGCTCACACACCAGGGGTGGATAGTGTGAAGCGGTAAGCAGTCACAATAAATTTCCAAGCTTTGTTTGGTTCTTGTTCTGTGCTGTCAGTCACTAACTAACCCTTAAACCTGGAGCCATTCAGGAGGCCAAAACGATACAAATATTAATGCACATTTAACAAAACAGGTCTCCTTGCTTTAAATGCGTGCAGGTGCCTTTAATTCGCCATATGATAAGTAACCATGTGCTCGGGATGACGTCGAACAACAGCTGAGAAAAGAAGCTTTTTCATTTAAGCTGCCATTGTCTTCCAGAAGCACCTATCTGCCAGTTTCCACCTCAGGAAGCTTCACAGCGGTGACTAGTACATTATAGAGTGGTTTGGTGTGGCTCTCTCACTTAGTTTGGCTGTAATGCACAAAACTATTAAAAGTGACTTTTTTGCGTTCCCCATGTAATTCTGGCTTTTTCCTGTTTCACATGCAATTCTGTGGGACTTTGGTGTTTTTCCACCTAAGTGTGCTGAATGAGCTTCTCAGGCTGAGAAAACAAGCTTTTTCACACAAGCTGCCATTCTCTTCTGGAAGCACCTATCTGCCAGTTTCCACCTTAGGAAGCTTCACAGCAGTGACTTGTACATTATAGAGTGGTTTTCTGTGTTCCAAATGCAGTTACGCTTTTTCGACAAAAGAGGGCACACTTGACCACAGAATAATTCATTCTGGACTTGCAAAGCTTCACAGTGGCATAATTAAAGTGATGCATAAGTGGTTTGGTGTGGCTCTCTCACTTAGTTCAGCTGTAATGGACAAAACTATTAAAAGTGACTTTTTTGCGTTTCCCATGTAATTCTTGCTTTTTCCTGTTTCACATGCAATTCTGTGGGACTTTGGTGTTTTTCCACATAAGTGTGCCAGGCTGAAAAAACAAGCTTTTTCACACAAGCTGCCATTCTCTTCCAGAAGCACCTATCTGCCAGTTTCCACCTCAGGAAGCTTCACAGCGGTGACTTGTACATTATAGAGTGGTTTTCTGTCTTCCAAATGCAGTTACGCTTTTCGACAAAAGAGGGCACACTTGACCACAGAATAATTCATTCTGGACTTGCAAAGCTTCACAGTGGCATAATTAAAGTGATGCATAAGTGGTTTGGTGTGGCTCTCTCACTTAGTTTGGCTGTAATGAACAAAAATATTAAAATTGACTTTTTTGCTTTTCCCATGTAATTCTGGCTTTTTCCTTTTTCACATGCAATTCTGTGGGACTTTGGTGTTTTTCCAACTAAGTGTGCTGAATGAGCTTCTCAGGCTGAGAAAAACAAGCTTTTTCACACAAGCTGCCATTCTCTTCCAGAAGCACCTATCTGCCAGTTTCCACCTCAGGAATCTTCACAGCGGTGAATTGTACATTATAGAGTGGTTTTCTGTCTTCCAAATGCAGTTACGCCTTTTCGACAAAAGAGGGCACACTTGACCACAGAATAATTCATTCTGGACTTGCAAAGCTTCACAGTGGCATAATTAAAGTGATGCATAAGTGGTTTGGTGTGGCTCTCTCACTTAGTTTGGCTGTAATGAACAAAAATATTAAAATTGACTTTTTTGCTTTTCCATGTAATTCTGGCTTTTTCCTTTTTCACATGCAATTCTGTGGGACTTTGGTGTTTTTCCAACTAAGTGTGCTGAATGAGCTTCTCAGGCTGAGAAAACAAGCTTTTCACACAAGCTGCCATTCTCTTCTGGAAGCACCTATCTGCCAGTTTCGACCTCAGGAAGCTTCACAGCGGCGACTTGTACATTATAGAGTGGTTTGGTGTGGCTCTCTCACTTAGTTTGGCTGTAATGGACAAAACTATTAAAAGTGACTTTTAGCGTTTCCCATGTAATTCTGGCTTTTTCCTGTTTCACATGCAATCGAGCCCCGGACTGATTTCGCAATCTTGCTGGGGCAGGTGTATATAGTTGTTTGCAGTGTTGTGTGTGTGTGTTTTTTTTTAAAAGACATTGACTTTCCCCTCCACAAGGACCGGGACTTTGCCGCAGTGTGGAGGCTTTCTACCAACACCGGTCCACCCACCCTGCCACAACTCTTCTACAGCACAGTGACACTCTGCTTGGAAAAAAATGTGTGTCCCATTCACACCTGTATAACACGCTGTCATGCCTCTGTGCTGTTCTGATTCTATGCACTGACAAGTCTTATAGGCCTGCTGTGTGTCTGCTGCCTGTCATATGGTTTAAGGGGGGAAATCATTGTGTGTCCCATTCACACCTGTATAACACGCTGTCATGCCTCTGTGCTGTTCTGATTCTATGCACTGACAAGTTTTTTTATTTTTTATATTTTGGACATGTGGGTATGTTCATTAATGTGATCACTGTTACATCAGTTACATCCAGTAGCTGCGACGCAAGATATCGGACTGCCATTTGTGCTGGTTCATCTGCTGTTGCCACTGGCTCTGTTGCTGCCAAAAAAATAAAAAGCCTTGTATGTACAGGTACTTCACACTGTAATGCCCCTGTGTTATGTATCCATGCATATCTGTGCTGAGCTCTTATACTATGTGTCTGCCTGCTGTGATTGCCTTGTGCCACTGCTCTGTTCTGCATCACCATTTATTATTATTATTATTATTATTATTATTATTATTATTGGATTGTAGTTTAAATAATCTATTTTGCTCTGTACTTCTGCTGTGTTTGATGTTGTTGTTGTGAAGATGCAGAACACAACAACAATATATTTAATTGATATTTATTTCACTGAAGAAAAAGGGGAAACAAATCATACACAGCATGTAACTTTAATTTATACATAAATAATTTATTTACCCTTTTTACTGAGAATTGTATTTTATTTGTAAAGCCCTTTCCACACTGATATGCTGCACTGTCCTGTATCCTGGACATCTGACTTCATATTTCAAATAAATTGTCATCATTTTATACTGGTATCATTGTTCTCTTGTCCTATATCAAATTTAAAGCAATAAACACTGATGATACATATTCTCAATAAACACTGATGATACATATTCTCAATAAAATGAAGACACAGGAGATAAACCGTACTGTAAATGAAAAATCCATTTATTATTGCATTGCCTGGCCTTGGAAATATGCAAATTCATTATCATTTATAGACTCTATACAACGGTTCCAAGCATGTTTTAATCATTTTTTTATATTTAGAGAAGACATTTCGACCCTATGCACGCGTTTCGCAGTTTGCCTCCGTCGGGATTCGAACCGGCGAGCGGGAGTGCCGTTCCGCACGTCGACCGCGCGTCTTTGCGCTCTAGTGCGCATGCGCGGGTGCCGACCAAAACAGAGAAGAACGCTGGGGGAGCGCCTCTGGGACAGCCTTCGTCTCTGTACCTGTGTTCCACATAAATGTCCCCACCTACCGATTTCAGAGGCTATCATTGGCTCATGCTCAAATGGAACAGGCCAATGGGTGAAGGCCAGGTCAACCCCATTGGTCTGTTCCATTTGGGTGCTGTGCTGTGATTCGACAGCTCGCCGCATGTCCCGCCCACCCCCAAAGCCACAGCCACGGTCAGTGTCATTCATTCATTCGGACTGAGCGGCGTTTGAGTGAGCGGACGGACGGACATTCACACAATATTATATGGTTAGACAAACTTTATTGTTTGTAAAATTATGTGCTACATTGAAAAGGCAGCTTATATATTATACAGTAATCAGTTAGCAGTGAAACAGCGAGCCAATGTAACGTTAGCGTAAGTTAGGACTGCCGCCGATGTCATTACCGATCGGTGAAATGTGTTTAAAATAATATTCCCATACTGGGTTTACTTGTTGAGACCTAGGATATTGTACTGCTATTGTGTGGAGTTGATATTTAAAGTTTAACTGTGCTTTAGATGCGTTAGCATATAAATCGCTATTAGCATGCTAAGCGTTGGAAATGAATGAGCATTTAGCCACTGCTGTGATGAGCTGACGATCTCTGGAAACGCTTTAAAAACGTGATGAGACAACTTGGCTCACTTCTTAAGACCCTTGGTATGCTGGTACAACGAGGTGGAGTCAAAATTTGAAGTGTAAATATGGTTTAAATGTGTAAACAGACCAGCCGTGATTTTGCTAGCTAAAAACAAGGAGGTGAATGAGGTCATTTTAGTTACTACTTTTCTGAGGGCTGGCGATCTCTCACAATGTATTTAATCTTTAAACAGACTACCTGATTATCTTCCTTAGACCCTGTAGATGTAGTTACTACAGTTTGAAGTCAAAATTCAAAGTGTAAATATGGTTTAAATGTGTAAACAGGACGCCTGATGTTGAATGTATGTTAATGAATGGGCACAGTATCATTGAGTACAGTAATAGACGGTCAGTAGGATGTAAACAGTGCATGTGTAGCAGATTACTGACTTAAATCTTATTTCTTGTCTTTCTAGAAAATGCAGCCTATTTTCCGCTTTGAGGCAAACCTTGACCTGACCCTGCGGGCCTCTCAGGAGGCGCTGGCCTTGAGCCGCCGCCAGAGGGGGGGCCTCTGCCTCTGCCACTGCCCTGGTGGTGGTTAAGACCCCTGAGCTGGTGCGCTCTGAGGCAAGAGACAGGGTGGTGCAGAAGGGAGGTAACCCCACCGATCACCATCAGGGGCTGGCCGAGAGCGAGCTGCAGCTCGGCCAGTACCGTGGTCAGACGTTCCGGTGGCTGCTGGAGAATGACGTGGGATACGCAGTCACCATCTGTGTGTCCCACGAGGGAGAGAGAGACAAAGGGGGCACTAGTCAGCAGAATGCCCTCATGGTGCACAAAGACGCCCTCGTCTCCTACGCCAGGCTGTTCCCGCCGATGGTGGCAGCCATCGACAGGCGTAGGATGCTCGAGGGCAGTCCCCAGACCATGAGGGGCGTGGACGACACGCTGGTGGGGTTCGGTGTTCATAGTGACCTGACCTACAAGACCCTGTACGAGTCGACGGACCGTGAGCGGGCAAGGTAAGTTGTTTGTTTGTTTGTGTGTGTGTGTGTGTGTGTGTGTGTGTGTGTGTGTGTGTGTGTGTGTGTGTATCTGTGTGTCTGTGTCTGTGTGTGTATCTGTGTCTGTGTGTGTATGTCTGTGTGTGTGCGTGACTTTTTTACCCATTGCATTTCTGTTCTCTTTTTTAGCTATGTACAGTTTGTGAGGCAGGCGACACCCACAGCCAAAGCGTCCAGGTTGGTGGACTTAAAAAATATGTGCAGGCCCGGGATGCAGAGAAGGCAGCCCTGGCAGCACAACCACCACAACCACCCCTGGACGCTGTTGGTCCCCAGGATGGACCCTCGGATGCTGACCTGCTCGCTGCCGCCATGGAGGTCGACCCGTGCAGGGATGCCCCATCAGCCGTGCCCCCCTCTCTCTCTCTCCCAGCCACCGGAACGTCCCCTTCAGGACAACACCTGTGGGGAGAGGTCAGGCCCCGGCGCACAGGTATGCTCAGTGATGACATATTGTGTTGTAGTGTGTGTGTGTCTGTGTTCAGTACACTAACGGTCTGACACTGCTGTGTGTTTCAGCTGCTACCACGTGGCTGGAGGCTGACGCTCCCCGAAGAGCAGCACGACTGGGTGGGCCGGGCACTGTTCAGGAGGGCACCCAACGGGCAGGGTGTCCTCACATCTGAACTCCGCCTGTGGTGGCACCCACCAGGTGCCCGGCCCCTCTACACCCAGCCACCCGCCACAGCCCACCCCTTTTTCCAGAGTCCCTTTTTCCTGTGGGTGCCCTACAGGATGTGGGCGTACCACCTCCGCTGCCCCATCGTCGCCTGTGGGGGCAAGCTTGCGGGAGCTGGCCTCTACAAGACGGTGAGGAGGGTCTTGGACAGGAGCTGCTGGTACTTCATGGGCACGGAGTACCTGGAATGCAGCTCCTGTCACAAGAAGATGCCGGGATGGTCGCAGGACATCTTGGGACAGCTGGACATGGCCCATCGTGAGCAGTTTCCAGCAGTTCTCACGTACAAGTAAGTAATGTAAACAGTAACAGCAACAGTAATGTATTTCTGTGGTTTTCTCCAGTAACCTCTGATCACCTCTTTCCCCTCCCAGGTTGTCCTGCGACAGAGCTGTGATCGGGCTCATGAAGGAGCGCACTTTGGGCAACAGTGCGTCTCGCCTCCGTGCCTCTCTGGTGGAGCAGCACACCAGAGAGTGGATGGCGCGGTCGATGCTGTACCTTTCCGTGCTCCGCAAGCTCGGGTACCGGGCGCTGCGCCGCTGGCGGCGTCGTCGCTCCCAACCATGCACCCGGTGCCCACAGTGCTCTGGCTCATCAACGTCTACGACAGGGACGCCTTGACGAGGCTCGACGAGACGAGAGCCAGAGTCACTTCCATCTTTGGTGATCTTTTGAAGATGGACTCCACCAAGAAGGTAGGTTTTGTTATCCACCACAGCGTGCCGTGTACCCAGTGTAATGTTTGTTTTGTCATGTGTCTGAATGTTGTTGTGTTGCTGTGTCACACAGATCACCAAAAAGCTTGCGGGCGGTGCTGCCGGGACGGCCGCCTGGGTCACCAACGTCGGCAATGAGTACGGGCAGGTGCTCATGTCCGTCCTCACCGCAGCTGAGGGGGGGCGGACTTGTCGACATGGCATGGTACCGCGAAGCCGGGAAGGCCCCTCCAAGGGTCCTGTACGTGGACCGGGACTGCTGTGCCACCGTGGGACAGTGTCAAACGTCCAAGCTGTTCCACGAGTGGCACGAGCTGGTCGTCAGGCTCGACGTGTGGCACCTCATGCGGCGTTTCGCCAGAGGGGTGACCACCGACAGCCACCAGCTCTACGGCCTCTTCATGGCGAGGCTCTCCTTCGCCATTTTTGAGTGGGACGCCGAAGACGTGTCCCGCCTGAGAGGAGCCAAGCAGTCCGAGGAGGGGAGGGACGCCCAGGAGGTCAAGCTGTCCGCCAAGGAGCTCGCCCGTCACTGCCGGCGCCGCACCAGGGGTGCAGTGGAGACGGAGCGGCTGGTCCAAGAGGTGCTGGACACCTTCTGGCACGTGACGGACAGCATGGGCGTCCCTTTGATCGACCGCGCCCGAATGGAGGAGATCTGGAGCACGCAGCGCCGACACCTCGACTGCATCCAGGACCCTGCGGGAGTGGACCTCTACACCAAGACGGGAGAGCTCACCAAAGGCGGGGTGAGGCTCCCCGTCTACCGGTGCGGCCGAGGCTCCACTTCCCTGGAATCGTTCCACCTGCACCTGTGCCGCTTCATCCCAGGTAAGTACATGTGTGGTTTACAACACAGACTCAATTATGTATTTGTGTGTTTATTTGTCCTCACACTAACTGTGTTGCTTTGTTTCTGCTTAGGACAATCTGCAAGTGATGTACACTTCCAGGTGTACCTGCTGGAGGGCCTGGTGCGGTGGAACGAGAATCGAGGGAGGACAGAGGTCGGCGCTGCGTTGCTACAGTGCCCAGCTGCAGCACAGCTTCGACCAGCTGACCCAAGAGCTTCTTGGGCTCACGCTGGTCGACACGTACACCATGCCCAGGGAGTACACAGGTAAGTCATAAATCTGTCTGAGGTAACGGTAACGTTTAACACCTGTCTTAGGTGTCTGTCATTTAACATCTGTGTCTCTGTGTGCCCACAGGGGAACTCATTGGGGTGGAGTACCTGTTCTCCCAGACGGGCGCTGTGCTGCAGAAGGACCTGGATGATCCTGACGCTCCAGGAGGGACTGATGAGGACGAAGCCGGGGGGGGTGGGGGGGCAGTGAGAAGGGAGCAGGGGATTCTTTTCCCCCCAAGCACCCCACCTCTCCTTCCATCCTCAAACCTCACCCGCGTGGACCAATGGAGGTGCAGCAGGCTGAGGAGGAGGAGGAGGAGGAGGAGGATGTTATCGGGCCAGGTGGAGGCAGCTACCAGCACGTCGTGGCCCTGGCCCAGGCCCTCGTGGAACTGCGCCACCGCCGCTACGTCACTCCCAGGCAAGCCAGAGAGATCACCGCTCTCTGGCTGAAGTTGAGTGATTGGGACAAGGCAGCGGTCAAATTCCCCCCCCCCCCGTCACCAGGGCCGGCTTGTCCAAGGCCGATTCCGGACCACCCAGCGGCACGCTCACATGCCAGGGGTGTGGATAGTGTGAAGCGGTAAGCAGTCACAATAAATTTCCAAGCTTTTTTTGGTTCTTGTCCTGTCCTGTCAGTCACTAATTAACTCACTGACTCACTCTCTCTCTCTCTCTCCTCTCTCTCTCTCTGTCTATGTAGTGCGGTCCTGGGCAAGGGGGGCGGGAGCGGCGCAGTCTCCCGATGTGTCGAGGCTTGTGGAGGCTGTCCTGCTGGACCTCAGCATCCTCCACTGCAGCGAGGGCAGGAAGATTGCCGGGGTCTGGATTCCTCGCTGGGGTGCCGTCATGAGGGACTATCTAACAATTCGCGAGAATGTTTATAGTTGTGCAGCCCTCATGACGAGCACCCGCATCCAGCTATATGATGTCAATCGGCGGACCCTGACGCAATGGTAAGACCTGATCCTTTCTCTCACATCTGATTTGAAGTGGCACTGTGTGAGTGTGTGTGTGTGATGTCATGATTACTAATGTGCATTTGTTACATTCTGTTTTTTAAGGCACAACCAGAGGAGCAAGGCCATGATGAGGGACACCATCGCCATTGCAGTCCTGGGGCCCAGCACTCCCCAGACTGCAGCGGAGCCCCTGCCTGCCCCACCGACTGTGCTGCAGCAGCCTGAGCAGCCAGGCCAGCCCCTCCAGCACCGCCTGCCCACGGACGCTTCTGGTCCTGGACCTCATCGTCGCCAGCTCCTCCACTGCCTCCTCCTCCCTCCCCTCTATCAGCCACCCCACAAGCCTCCAGCGCGGACGCCGTCCTGTCCACCAGCGTCAGCGCGGAGGCCGGTGACATCCCCTCCACAGCCACAGCTGCCACTGCTCCACCAGTGCCAAGGAACACCGCCTGGAGGCGCAAGCTCCAGGAGGAGAAAGAGCGTTGTGCCGGGAGCTGGGAGAACACTTAAAACCAGCAAAGAAGGTCTCCCACTTTAACTGCAGGCGCAGTGGCCAACCGAAGACGCGGGCGTTTGGCCACAGCCGCTACAAGAAGGAGACCTTCTGCTCCCGGGCCGAGGGGAAAGGGAGAACTGTGGAGCAGTGGCTGGCAGAGGTGAAGGGGCGTGATGGAGCAGCCCCCCCTGCCTGAGCGAACACTTCACTTTGTGTGTGTGTGTGTGTGTGTGTGAGTGAGTGATGGGGCGGCTCCCCCTCTCTGAACGAACGCTTTGTGTGTGTGTGTGTGTGTGTGTGTGTGTGTGTGTGTGTGTGTGGAGGGAGGGATTTGTAAATATTGTGTATATAGTGTATTTAGTTTGTCAATTATGTTTGCTAAATAAATATTGTGTATATAGTTGTCTTATATAAGATATTCCTTTATTTGTCCCACAATGGGGAAATTCCAATATATATCTATATAGTTGTATATTGCTGTCTTAATTGTTTTTGTTTTAAATAAAATTTTCTTTTTTAAACCAATGCTTTCTCCTGCTTCTTTCGGTCTTTAAGAAATTAAATAAATATAGGGAAGACTAGGTATCTAGACTAGGTGCCTGATATCACTAAATTCCCACAGGTAACAGTCACACAATACATCATTCCCTCTCCTCACTTAAAACTAGGGTCAAGGGGTCAACCCAGGGTCAGGTTCAAAGGTTTACCTAGAGACTAGGTGAGAATGGGCCTCAAATGGACACTGTAAAACAACAGGGGGTGCTGAGGGTTTAGTTGGACAGAATGGAAGGCAGAAAAGCAACGCGGAAAACCAAACACGTCACTTCATTAGGTTTGTTAGAAATATACTTTGTTAAACTGCATCTGTGTTTCTATGTACCTTGACTAACAGAGTTCTGTATTGTATTTGTATTTAAGTGGACTACGACTGCACATCCTCCTCCTCCTCCAGCTCCTCTCCTTGACGGCTTCAGGCAGCAGAGCCAGTGGCGGGGACCAGCAAGCCCACCCGTTGCACTGTGTACAGGCGCAAAATTAAAGCAGCAAAAGACAAAAAAGTCCTCCAAAGTACCAGGGGAAAGCCACAGCACAAACCTGGTGACCCCTGCAACATCCGTGGCCAAGCATGCACGGTGGATGGTGGCCACACTTACCTCAAGGGCCAATACTTTTGTGCTGTGGAAGAGGGCCCTGGAGGACGCACAGTGCAAGAGTAGATCAGGGAACAGCTTGGCCCTGGTGAGCTACAGAAGCTCCCCAGAACAACAGCCTGGAACCTCAAACAGAGGCATGAGAAACCAGAGAAACCAGGTGGGAAAGTGAGGAAGCCCCACAAACTGCGGATCTGCCAACTCTGTGGCCAGCCACAGCAGAAAGACTTTGGCCACAGCCAATATGGGGGAGAGCACTTCTGTGCTTTCTATGAAGGGAAGACTGTGGAGCTGTGGCTGGCTGAGAAGAGTTTAAAAAGACATTAAAAGTTTTTTTTTTTAAATATTTACTGTACTATTATCCAAGCACCTTATATGTTTCATCTGTTCACTGCACCTTATATTTTTTATTTTTAGTTTGCACTGCAATTATACTGGTTATTTATCCATTTTTTATATTGCATTCTATGTTGATTTTTTTGATATGTCTGTGTGTTGTTACTGTGTGTAATGCTGCTGCTACATTGCACTTTCCCAGCTTATCTATTATACATTTTGACCATTCCTAATAAATATTGAATTGATTAAAACCTTGTCATGTCTATTTAAATACTTTTTAACTTGACTTTTTAAACCTGGAGCCATTCAGGAGGCCAAAACGATACAAATATTAATGCACATTTAACAAAACAGGTCTCCTTGCTTTAAATGCGTGCAGGTGCCTTTAATTCGCCATATGATAAGTAACCATGTGCTCGGGATGACGTCGAACAACAGCTGAGAAAAGAAGCTTTTTCATTTAAGCTGCCATTGTCTTCCAGAAGCACCTATCTGCCAGTTTCCACCTCAGGAAGCTTCACAGCGGTGACTAGTACATTATAGAGTGGTTTGGTGTGGCTCTCTCACTTAGTTTGGCTGTAATGCACAAAACTATTAAAAGTGACTTTTTTGCGTTCCCCATGTAATTCTGGCTTTTTCCTGTTTCACATGCAATTCTGTGGGACTTTGGTGTTTTTCCACCTAAGTGTGCTGAATGAGCTTCTCAGGCTGAGAAAACAAGCTTTTTCACACAAGCTGCCATTCTCTTCTGGAAGCACCTATCTGCCAGTTTCCACCTTAGGAAGCTTCACAGCGGTGACTTGTACATTATAGAGTGGTTTTCTGTGTTCCAAATGCAGTTACGCTTTTTCGACAAAAGAGGGCACACTTGACCACAGAATAATTCATTCTGGACTTGCAAAGCTTCACAGTGGCATAATTAAAGTGATGCATAAGTGGTTTGGTGTGGCTCTCTCACTTAGTTCAGCTGTAATGGACAAAACTATTAAAAGTGACTTTTTTGCGTTTCCCATGTAATTCTTGCTTTTTCCTGTTTCACATGCAATTCTGTGGGACTTTGGTGTTTTTCCACATGAGTGTGCCAGGCTGAAAAAACAAGCTTTTTCACACAAGCTGCCATTCTCTTCCAGAAGCACCTATCTGCCAGTTTCCACCTCAGGAAGCTTCACAGCGGTGGACTTGTACATTATAGAGTGGTTTTCTGTGTTCCAAATGCAGTTACGCTTTTTCGACAAAAGAGGGCACACTTGACCACAGAATAATTCATTCTGGACTTGCAAAGCTTCACAGTGGCATAATTAAAGTGATGCATAAGTGGTTTGGTGTGGCTCTCTCACTTAGTTCAGCTGTAATGGACAAAACTATTAAAAGTGACTTTTTTGCGTTTCCCATGTAATTCTTGCTTTTTCCTGTTTCACATGCAATTCTGTGGGACTTTGGTGTTTTTCCACATGAGTGTGCCAGGCTGAAAAAACAAGCTTTTTCACACAAGCTGCCATTCTCTTCCAGAAGCACCTATCTGCCAGTTTCCACCTCAGGAAGCTTCACAGCGGTGAATTGTACATTATAGAGTGGTTTTCTGTCTTCCAAATGCAGTTACGCTTTTTCGACAAAAGAGGGCACACTTGACCACAGAATAATTCATTCTGGACTTGCAAAGCTTCACAGTGGCATAATTAAAGTGATGCATAAGTGGTTTGGTGTGGCTCTCTCACTTAGTTTGGCTGTAATGAACAAAAATATTAAAATTGACTTTTTTGCTTTTCCCATGTAATTCTGGCTTTTTCCTTTTTCACATGCAATTCTGTGGGACTTTGGTGTTTTTCCAACTAAGTGTGCTGAATGAGCTTCTCAGGCTGAGAAAACAAGCTTTTTCACACAAGCTGCCATTCTCTTCCAGAAGCACCTATCTGCCAGTTTCCACCTCAGGAAGCTTCACAGCGGTGACTTGTACATTATAGAGTGGTTTTCTGTCTTCCAAATGCAGTTACGCTTTTTCGACAAAAGAGGGCACACTTGACCACAGAATAATTCATTCTGGACTTGCAAAGCTTCACAGTGGCATAATTAAAGTGATGCATAAGTGGTTTGGTGTGGCTCTCTCACTTAGTTTGGCTGTAATGAACAAAAATATTAAAATTGACTTTTTTGCTTTTCCCATGTAATTCTGGCTTTTTCCTTTTTCACATGCAATTCTGTGGGACTTTGGTGTTTTTCCAACTAAGTGTGCTGAATGAGCTTCTCAGGCTGAGAAAACAAGCTTTTTCACACAAGCTGCCATTCTCTTCTGGAAGCACCTATCTGCCAGTTTCGACCTCAGGAAGCTTCACAGCGGCGACTTGTACATTATAGAGTGGTTTGGTGTGGCTCTCTCACTTAGTTTGGCTGTAATGGACAAAACTATTAAAAGTGACTTTTTAGCGTTTCCCATGTAATTCTGGCTTTTTCCTGTTTCACATGCAATCGAGCCCCGGACTGATTTTGCACTCTTGCTGGGGCAGGTGTATATAGTTGTTTGCAGTGTTGTGTGTGTGTGTTTTTTTTTAAAAGACATTGACTTTCCCCTCCACAAGGACCGGGACTTTGCCGCAGTGTGGAGGCTTTCTACCAACACCGGTCCACCCACCCTGCCACAACTCTTCTACAGCACAGTGACACTCTGCTTGGAAAAAAATGTGTGTCCCATTCACACCTGTATAACACGCTGTCATGCCTCTGTGCTGTTCTGATTCTATGCACTGACAAGTCTTATAGGCCTGCTGTGTGTCTGCTGCCTGTCATATGGTTTAAGGGGGGGAAATCATTGTGTGTCCCATTCACACCTGTATAACACGCTGTCATGCCTCTGTGCTGTTCTGATTCTATGCACTGACAGGTTTTTTTATTTTTTATATTTTGGACATGTGGGTATGTTCATTAATGTGATCACTGTTACATCAGTTACATCCAGTAGCTGCGACGCAAGATATCGGACTGCCATTTGTGCTGGTTCATCTGCTGTTGCCACTGGCTCTGTTGCTGCCAAAAAAATAAAAAGCCTTGTATGTACAGGTACTTCACACTGTAATGCCCCTGTGTTATGTATCCATGCATATCTGTGCTGAGCTCTTATACTATGTGTCTGCCTGCTGTGATTGCCTTGTGCCACTGCTCTGTTCTGCATCACCATTTATTATTATTATTATTATTATTATTATTATTATTGGATTGTAGTTTAAATAATCTATTTTGCTCTGTACTTCTGCTGTGTTTGATGTTGTTGTTGTGAAGATGCAGAACACAACAACAATATATTTAATTGATATTTATTTCACTGAAGAAAAAGGGGAAACAAATCATACACAGCATGTAACTTTAATTTATACATAAATAATTTATTTACCCTTTTTTACTGAGAATTGTATTTTATTTGTAAAGCCCTTTCCACACTGATATGCTGCACTGTCCTGTATCCTGGACATCTGACTTCATATTTCAAATAAATTGTCATCATTTTATACTGGTATCATTGTTCTCTTGTCCTATATCAAATTTAAAGCAATAAACACTGATGATACATATTCTCAATAAACACTGATGATACATATTCTCAATAAAATGAAGACACAGGAGATAAACCGTACTGTAAATGAAAAATCCATTTATTATTGCATTGCCTGGCCTTGGAAATATGCAAATTCATTATCATTTATAGACTCTATACAACGGTTCCAAGCATGTTTTAATCATTTTTTTATATTTAGAGAAGACATTTCGACGCTATGCACGCGTTTCGCAGTTTGCCTCCGTCGGGATTCGAACCGGCGAGCGGGAGTGCCGTTCCGCACGTCGACCGCGCGTCTTTTGCGCTCTAGTGCGCATGCGCGGGTGCCGACCAAAACAGAGAAGAACGCTGGGGGAGCGCCTCTGGGACAGCCTTCGTCTCTGTACCTGTGTTCCACATAAATGTCCCCACCTACCGATTTCAGAGGCTATCATTGGCTCATGCTCAAATGGAACAGGCCAATGGGTGAAGGCCAGGTCAACCCCATTGGTCTGTTCCATTTGGGTGCTGTGCTGTGATTCGACAGCTCGCCGCATGTCCCGCCCACCCCCAAAGCCACAGCCACGGTCAGTGTCATTCATTCATTCGGACTGAGCGGCGTTTGAGTGAGCGGACGGACGGACATTCACACAATATTATAAGGTTAGACAAACTTTATTGTTTGTAAAATTATGTGCTACATTGAAAAGGCAGCTTATATATTATACAGTAATCAGTTAGCAGTGAAACAGCGAGCCAATGTAACGTTAGCGTAAGTTAGGACTGCCGCCGATGTCATTACCGATCGGTGAAATGTGTTTAAAATAATATTCCCATACTGGGTTTACTTGTTGAGACCTAGGATATTGTACTGCTATTGTGTGGAGTTGATATTTAAAGTTTAACTGTGCTTTAGATGCGTTAGCATATAAATCGCTATTAGCATGCTAAGCGTTGGAAATGAATGAGCATTTAGCCACTGCTGTGATGAGCTGACGATCTCTGGAAACGCTTTAAAAACGTGATGAGACAACTTGGCTCACTTCTTAAGACCCTTGGTATGCTGGTACAACGAGGTGGAGTCAAAATTTGAAGTGTAAATATGGTTTAAACACTGTGTAAACAGACCAGCCGTGATTTTGCTAGCTAAAAACAAGGAGGTGAATGAGGTCATTTTAGTTACTACTTTTCTGAGGGCTGGCGATCTCTCACAATGTATTTAATCTTTAAACAGACTACCTGATTATCTTCCTTAGACCCTGTAGATGTAGTTACTACAGTTTGAAGTCAAAATTCAAAGTGTAAATATGGTTTAAATGTGTAAACAGGACGCCTGATGTTGAATGTATGTTAATGAATGGGCACAGTATCATTGAGTACAGTAATAGACTGTCAGTAGGATGTAAACAGTGCATGTGTAGCAGATTACTGACTTAAATCTTATTTCTTGTCTTTCTAGAAAATGCAGCCTATTTTCCGCTTTGAGGCAAACCTTGACCTGACCCTGCGGGCCTCTCAGGAGGCGCTGGCCTTGAGCCGCCGCCAGAGGGGGGGCCTCTGCCTCTGCCACTGCCCTGGTGGTGGTTAAGACCCCTGAGCTGGTGCGCTCTGAGGCAAGAGACAGGGTGGTGCAGAAGGGAGGTAACCCCACCGATCACCATCAGGTGCTGGCCGAGAGCGAGCTGCAGCTCGGCCAGTACCGTGGTCAGACGTTCCGGTGGCTGCTGGAGAATGACGTGGGATACGCAGTCACCATCTGTGTGTCCCACGAGGGAGAGAGAGACAAAGGGGGCACTAGTCAGCAGAATGCCCTCATGGTGCACAAAGACGCCCTCGTCTCCTACGCCAGGCTGTTCCCGCCGATGGTGGCAGCCATCGACAGGCGTAGGATGCTCGAGGGCAGTCCCCAGACCATGAGGGGCGTGGACGACACGCTGGTGGGGTTCGGTGTTCATAGTGACCTGACCTACAAGACCCTGTACGAGTCGACGGACCGTGAGCGGGCAAGGTAAGTTGTGTGTGTGTGTGTGTGTGTGTGTGTGTGTGTGTGTCTGTGTGTGTGTGTGTGTGTGTCTGTGTGTGTCTGTGTGTGTATCTGTGTGTGTATCTGTGTCTGTGTGTGTATGTCTGTGTGTGTGCGTGACTTTTTTACCCATTGCATTTCTGTTCTCTTTTTAGCTATGTACAGTTTGTGAGGCAGGCGGCACCCACAGCCAAAGCGTCCAGGTTGGTGGACTTAAAAAAATATGTGCAGGCCCGGGATGCAGAGAAGGCAGCCCTGGCAGCACAACCACCACAACCACCCCTGGACGCTGTTGGTCCCCAGGATGGACCCTCGGATGCTGACCTGCTCGCTGCCGCCATGGAGGTCGACCCGTGCAGGGATGCCCCATCAGCCGTGCCCCCCTTCTCTCTCTCCCAGCCACCGGAACGTCCCCTTCAGGACAACACCTGTGGGGAGAGGTCAGGCCCCGGCGCACAGGTATGCTCAGTGATGACATATTGTGTTGTAGTGTGTGTGTGTCTGTGTTCAGTACACTAACGGTCTGACACTGCTGTGTGTTTCAGCTGCTACCACGTGGCTGGAGGCTGACGCTCCCCGAAGAGCAGCACGACTGGGTGGGCCGGGCACTGTTCAGGAGGGCACCCAACGGGCAGGGTGTCCTCACATCTGAACTCCGCCTGTGGTGGCACCCACCAGGTGCCCGGCCCCTCTACACCCAGCCACCCGCCACAGCCCACCCCTTTTTCCAGAGTCCCTTTTTCCTGTGGGTGCCCTACAGGATGTGGGCGTACCACCTCCGCTGCCCCATCGTCGCCTGTGGGGGCAAGCTTGCGGGAGCTGGCCTCTACAAGACGGTGAGGAGGGTCTTGGACAGGAGCTGCTGGTACTTCATGGGCACGGAGTACCTGGAATGCAGCTCCTGTCACAAGAAGATGCCGGGATGGTCGCAGGACATCTTGGGACAGCTGGACATGGCCCATCGTGAGCAGTTTCCAGCAGTTCTCACGTACAAGTAAGTAATGTAAACAGTAACAGCAACAGTAATGTATTTCTGTGGTTTTCTCCAGTAACCTCTGATCACCTCTTTCCCCTCCCAGGTTGTCCTGCGACAGAGCTGTGATCGGGCTCATGAAGGAGCGCACTTTGGGCAACAGTGCGTCTCGCCTCCGTGCCTCTCTGGTGGAGCAGCACACCAGAGAGTGGATGGCGCGGTCGATGCTGTACCTTTCCGTGCTCCGCAAGCTCGGGTACCGGGCGCTGCGCCGCTGGCGGCGTCGTCGCTCCCAACCATGCACCCGGTGCCCACAGTGCTCTGGCTCATCAACGTCTACGTCAGGGACGCCTTGACGAGGCTCGACGAGACGAGAGCCAGAGTCACTTCCATCTTTGGTGATCTTTTGAAGATGGACTCCACCAAGAAGGTAGGTTTTGTTATCCACCACAGCGTGCCGTGTACCCAGTGTAATGTTTGTTTTGTCATGTGTCTGAATGTTGTTGTGTTGCTGTGTCACACAGATCACCAAAAAGCTTGCGGGCGGTGCTGCCGGGACGGCCGCCTGGGTCACCAACGTCGGCAATGAGTACGGGCAGGTGCTCATGTCCGTCCTCACCGCAGCTGAGGGGGGCGGACTTGTCGACATGGCATGGTACCGCGAAGCCGGGAAGGCCCCTCCAAGGGTCCTGTACGTGGACCGGGACTGCTGTGCCACCGTGGGACAGTGTCAAACGTCCAAGCTGTTCCAACGAGTGGCACGAGCTGGTCGTCAGGCTCGACGTGTGGCACCTCATGCGGCGTTTCGCCAGAGGGGTGACCACCGACAGCCACCAGCTCTACGGCCTCTTCATGGCGAGGCTCTCCTTCGCCATTTTTGAGTGGGACGCCGAAGACGTGTCCCGCCTGAGAGGAGCCAAGCAGTCCGAGGGGGGGGAGGGACGCCCAGGAGGTCAAGCTGTCCGCCAAGGAGCTCGCCCGTCACTGCCGGCGCCGCACCAGGGGTGCAGTGGAGACGGAGCGGCTGGTCCAAGAGGTGCTGGACACCTTCTGGCACGTGACGGACAGCATGGGCGTCCCTTTGATCGACCGCGCCCGAATGGAGGAGATCTGGAGCACGCAGCGCCGACACCTCGACTGCATCCAGGACCCTGCGGGAGTGGACCTCTACACCAAGACGGGAGAGCTCACCAAAGGCGGGGTGAGGCTCCCCGTCTACCGGTGCGGCCGAGGCTCCACTTCCCTGGAATCGTTCCACCTGCACCTGTGCCGCTTCATCCCAGGTAAGTACATGTGTGGTTTACAACACAGACTCAATTATGTATTTGTGTGTTTATTTGTCCTCACACTAACTGTGTTGCTTTGTTTCTGCTTAGGACAATCTGCAAGTGATGTACACTTCCAGGTGTACCTGCTGGAGGGCCTGGTGCGGTGGAACGAGAATCGAGGGAGGACAGAGGTCGGCGCTGCGTTGCTACAGTGCCCAGCTGCAGCACAGCTTCGACCAGCTGACCCAAGAGCTTCTTGGGCTCACGCTGGTCGACACGTACACCATGCCCAGGGAGTACACAGGTAAGTCATAAATCTGTCTGAGGTAACGGTAACGTTTAACACCTGTCTTAGGTGTCTGTCATTTAACATCTGTGTCTCTGTGTGCCCACAGGGGAACTCATTGGGGTGGAGTACCTGTTCTCCCAGACGGGCGCTGTGCTGCAGAAGGACCTGGATGATCCTGACGCTCCAGGAGGGACTGATGAGGACGAAGCCGGGGGGGGTGGGGGGCAGTGATGAAGAGTTCGAGGAGGAGGAACCAGAGGAGATTCGTCTCCTCGAACACCACAGCGCTCTCCTTCAGTCCTCAAACCTCACCCGCGTGGACCAAATGGAGGTGCAGCAGGCTGAGGAGGAGGAGGAGGAGGAGGAGGAGGAGGATGTTATCGGGCCAGGTGGAGGCAGCTACCAGCACGTCGTGGCCCTGGCCCAGGCCCTCGTGGAACTGCGCCACCGCCGCTACGTCACTCCCAGGCAAGCCAGAGAGATCACCGCTCTCTGGCTGAAGTTGAGTGATTGGGACAAGGCAGCGGTCAAATTCCCCCCCCCCGTCACCAGGGCCGGCTTGTCCAAGGCCGATTCCGGACCACCCAGCGGCACGCTCACATGCCAGGGGTGTGGATAGTGTGAAGCGGTAAGCAGTCACAATAAATTTCCAAGCTTTTTTTGGTTCTTGTCCTGTCCTGTCAGTCACTAATTAACTCACTGACTCACTCTCTCTCTCTCTCTCTCTCTCTCTCTCTCTCTGTCTATGTAGTGCGGTCCTGGGCAAGGGGGGCGGGAGCGGCGCAGTCTCCCGATGTGTCGAGGCTTGTGGAGGCTGTCCTGCTGGACCTCAGCATCCTCCACTGCAGCGAGGGCAGGAAGATTGCCGGGGTCTGGATTCCTCGCTGGGGTGCCGTCATGAGGGACTATCTAACAATTCGCGAGAATGTTTATAGTTGTGCAGCCCTCATGACGAGCACCCGCATCCAGCTATATGATGTCAATCGGCGGACCCTGACGCAATGGTAAGACCTGATCCTTTCTCTCACATCTGATTTGAAGTGGCACTGTGTGAGTGTGTGTGTGTGATGTCATGATTACTAATGTGCATTTGTTACATTCTGTTTTTTAAGGCACAACCAGAGGAGCAAGGCCATGATGAGGGACACCATCGCCATTGCAGTCCTGGGGCCCAGCACTCCCCAGACTGCAGCGGAGCCCCTGCCTGCCCCACCGACTGTGCTGCAGCAGCCTGAGCAGCCAGACCAGCCCCTCCAGCACCGCCTGCCCACGGACGCTTCTGGTCCTGGACCTCATCGTCGCCAGCTCCTCCACTGCCTCCTCCTCCTCCTCCTCATCAGCCACCCCACAAGCCTCCAGCGCGGACGCCGTCCTGTCCACCAGCGTCAGCGCGGAGGCCGGTGACATCCCCTCCACAGCCACAGCTGCCACTGCTCCACCAGTGCCAAGGAACACCGCCTGGAGGCGCAAGCTCCAGGAGGAGAAAGAGCGTTGTGCCGGGAGCTGGGAGAACACTTAAAACCAGCAAAGAAGGTCTCCCACTTTAACTGCAGGCGCAGTGGCCAACCGAAGACGCGGGCGTTTGGCCACAGCCGCTACAAGAAGGAGACCTTCTGCTCCCGGGCCGAGGGGAAAGGGAGAACTGTGGAGCAGTGGCTGGCAGAGGTGAAGGGGCGTGATGGAGCAGCCCCCCCTGCCTGAGCGAACACTTCACTTTGTGTGTGTGTGTGTGTGTGTGAGTGAGTGATGGGGCGGCTCCCCCTCTCTGAACGAACGCTTTGTGTGTGTGTGTGTGTGTGTGTGTGTGTGTGTGTGTTTGGGAGGGAGGGATTTGTAAATATTGTGTATATAGTGTATTTAGTTTGTCAATTATGTTTGCTAAATAAATATTGTGTATATAGTTGTCTTATATAAGATATTCCTTTATTTGTCCCACAATGGGGAAATTCCAATATATATCTATATAGTTGTATATTGCTGTCTTAATTGTTTTTGTTTTAAATAAACTTTTCTTTTTTAAACCAATGCTTTCTCCTGCTTCTTTCGGTCTTTAAGAAATTAAATAAATATAGGGAAGACTAGGTATCTAGACTAGGTGCCTGATATCACTAAATTCCCACAGGTAACAGTCACACAATACATCATTCCCTCTCCTCACTTAAAACTAGGGTCAAGGGGTCAACCCAGGGTCAGGTTCAAAGGTTTACCTAGAGACTAGGTGAGAATGGGCCTCAAATGGACACTGTAAAACAACAGGGGGTGCTGAGGGTTTAGTTGGACAGAATGGAAGGCAGAAAAGCAACGCGGAAAACCAAACACGTCACTTCATTAGGTTTGTTAGAAATATACTTTGTTAAACTGCATCTGTGTTTCTATGTACCTTGACTAACAGAGTTCTGTATTGTATTTGTATTTAAGTGGACTACGACTGCACATCCTCCTCCTCCTCCTCCAGCTCCTCTCCTTGACGGCTTCAGGCAGCAGAGCCAGTGGCGGGGACCAGCAAGCCCACCCGTTGCACTGTGTACAGGCGCAAAATTAAAGCAGCAAAAGACAAAAAAAGTCCTCCAAAGTACCAGGGGAAAGCCACAGCACAAACCTGGTGACCCCTGCAACATCCGTGGCCAAGCATGCACGGTGGATGGTGGCCACACTTACCTCAAGGGCCAATACTTTTGTGCTGTGGAAGAGGGCCCTGGAGGACGCACAGTGCAAGAGTAGATCAGGGAACAGCTTGGCCCTGGTGAGCTACAGCAGCTCCCCAGAACAACAGCCTGGAACCTCAAACAGAGGCATGAGAAACCAGAGAAACCAGGTGGGAAAGTGAGGAAGCCCCACAAACTGCGGATCTGCCAACTCTGTGGCCAGCCACAGCAGAAAGACTTTGGCCACAGCCAATATGGGGGAGAGCACTTCTGTGCTTTCTATGAAGGGAAGACTGTGGAGCTGTGGCTGGCTGAGAAGAGTTTAAAAAGACATTAAAAGTTTTTTTTTTTTAATATTTACTGTACTATTATCCAAGCACCTTATATGTTTCATCTGTTCACTGCACCTTATATTTTTTATTTTTAGTTTGCACTGCAATTATACTGGTTATTTATCCATTTTTTATATTGCATTCTATGTTGATTTTTTTGATATGTCTGTGTGTTGTTACTGTGTGTAATGCTGCTGCTACATTGCACTTTCCCAGCTTATCTATTATACATTTTGACCATTCCTAATAAATATTGAATTGATTAAAACCTTGTCATGTCTATTTAAATACTTTTTAACTTGACTTTTTAAACCTGGAGCCATTCAGGAGGCCAAAACGATACAAATATTAATGCACATTTAACAAAACAGGTCTCCTTGCTTTAAATGCGTGCAGGGGCCTTTAATTCGCCATATGATAAGTAACCATGTGCTCGGGATGACGTCGAACAACAGCTGAGAAAAGAAGCTTTTTCATTTAAGCTGCCATTGTCTTCCAGAAGCACCTATCTGCCAGTTTCCACCTCAGGAAGCTTCACAGCGGTGACTAGTACATTATAGAGTGGTTTGGTGTGGCTCTCTCACTTAGTTTGGCTGTAATGCACAAAACTATTAAAAGTGACTTTTTTGCGTTTCCCATGTAATTCTGGCTTTTTCCTGTTTCACATGCAATTCTGTGGGACTTTGGTGTTTTTCCACCTAAGTGTGCAGGGCTGAAAAAACAAGCTTTTTCACACAAGCTGCCATTCTCTTCCAGAAGCACCTATCTGCCAGTTTCCACCTCAGGAAGCTTCACAGCGGCGACTTGTACATTATAGAGTGGTTTGGTGTGGCTCTCTCACTTAGTTTAGCTGTAATGGACAAAACTATTAACCCTCTGTACTCTATGCTGGCCGTTTGTGTCCAATTCACTTCCTTTTTTTTGACCATTTTAGCTGTGTTAATGCATATGGAATGTTATTGCCCAAGGGTCTGGATTTTTTCTGATTTTTTAATTTTCAAAACCTGCTCTTTAAATATGTCAATATTATACTGTATATCTCCAATTGTACCTCGTGGCTCTATCATGGACACTTTTGGCCAATTGAAACCCATGACAACATTTTTTTTTAAATTCCTTGTGATGTACAGTATTAAATCATATAATTTTAGGTAAAATGGCTTTCATTCTAAACTCAACAATTGAAAATTTTAGTTTTTAATGTTTTCTACCAGATTATGTCATTTGTCCATTTTTTGCCAAGGGAGCAATTTCAGGTAATATTCTTAGTTTCCACTAGGGGCGTATGATGGCTTACTGCACTCCAATGGAGCAAATGAATGACACAATTTTGACATAGGTGTGATCTTAAGGATGTCAGATAATGATGTGTGTTTGTGCATGAAAAAAAATGTGCCTAGAAATATGTATTTGCAAGATAGAGTGACATAAATTACAGTGTAGCATACCTCCAAGTTTCAGTGAATTTCTTTTGGTACAGGCTATTGAGCTTTGAGTTTCCAAGGCAAACTTGGCTTTGATGCACAAGTTGAAAACACCTGTAGCTTTGATCTTTTTGTAAAAGAATGCCACACACAACTACACAATAGCCCTTACATACTCAAATAGCTGCTCTCCAAAAAAAAAAAAAAAAGGATCACAGGTGATCTTGACTTCGGGGTGAACAAAAACAAAGTCTGACAATGTTTATAAATCTGTCCTGGAGTTTATGCAGGTGCAGTCAGTACTAATGCTATAAGTGAGCCTAACAGCTCCCAGATCATTCTTTCTCTGGCAAGATGGCGAAAAGGTCATATTCACTGAATGAAGCACTTGAGTATGTGATGGGCTCGGTCAGGGAAGGTGGGGAGAAATCCTCTGCGCTTGAGGAGGAGACATCTTCTACCCAAGATGAGGACACGTCCTCTCCTGAAGATGAGGGGACACCCTCCTCAGAGGATGACAGCAACACCACTGATGAGGAGTACCAGCCAGTGCCTGATTCCTCTTCCTCAGGGGAAGAGGACGATACAGACACAGCGGTGGAGGCCGAGCAGCTGATGGCAGAGACAGTGGAGCCGGCGGGTGAGTGGACGTCTCATCATTGGAAAATTATGTGGTTTCACACTGCTGAAGAGACACTGCACTACAATCCAGTACCCACTGGTATCACCCCAGGGCCCACCCTTTATGCAGTTGCACGCATCAGCAACCTGAGTTCTGCCCCTTATCTGTCAGTTTCCACCTCAGAAAGCTTCACAGCGGTGAATTTTACATTATAGAGTGGTTTTCTGTGTTCCAACTGCAGTTACGCCTTTTCGACAAAAGAGGGAATACTTGACCACAGAATAATTCATTTTGGACTTGCAAAGCTTCACAGTGGCATAATTAAAGTCATGGATGAAGTGGTTTGGTGTGGCTCTCTCACTTAGTTTAGCTGTAATGGACAAAACTATGAAAAGTGAATTTTTTGTGTTTCCCATGTAATACTGGCTTTTTCCTGTTTCACATGCAATTCTGTGGGACTTTGATGTTTTTCCACCTAAGTGTGCCAGGCTGAGAAAACAAGCTTTTTCACACAAGCTGCCATGCTCTTCCAGAAGCACCTATCTGCCAGTTTCCACCTCAGGAAGCTTCACAGCGGTGACTTTTACATTATAGAGTGGTTTGGTGTGGCTCTCTCACTTAGTTTGGCTGTAATGGACAAAAATATTAAAAGTGACTTTTTTGTGTTTCCCATGTAATTCTGGCTTTTTGCTGTTTCACATGCAATTCTGTGGGACTTTGGTGTTTTTCCACCTAAGTGTGCAGGGCTGAAAAAACAAGCTTTTTCACACAAGCTGCCATTCTCTTCCAGAAGCACCTATCTGCCAGTTTCCACCTCAGGAAGCTTTACAGCGGCATCCTGAAGATGATTGGACACCCTCCTCAGAGGATGACAGCAACACCACTGATGAGGAGTACCAGCCAGTGCCTGATTCCTCTTCCTCAGGGGAAGAGGACGATACAGACACAGCGGTGGAGGCCGAGCAGCTGATGGCAGAGACAGTGGAGCCGGCGGGTGAGTGGATGTCTCATTTTGGGAAAATTATGTGGTTTCACACTGCTGAAGAGACACTGCACTACAATCCAGTACCCACTGGTATCACCCCAGGGCCCACCCTTTATGCAGTTGCACGCATCAGCAACCTGAGTTCTGCCCCTTATCTGTCAGTTTCCACCTCAGAAAGCTTCACAAAGGTGAATTTTACATTATAAAGTGGTTTTCTGTGTTCCAACTGCAGTTACGCCTTTTCGACAAAAGAGGGAATACTTGACCATAGAATAATTCATTTTGGACTTGCAAAGCTTCACAGTGGCATAATTAAAGTGATGGATGAAGTGGTTTGGTGTGGCTCTCTCACTTAGTTTAGCTGTAATGGACAAAACTATGAAAAGTGACTTTTTTGCGTTTTCCATGTAATTCTGTCTTTTTCCTGTTTCACATGTAATTCTGTGGGACTTTGGTGTTTTTCCACCTAAGTGTGCCAGGCTGAGAAAACAAGCTTTTTCACACAAGCTGCCATTCTCTTCCAGAAGCACCTATCTGCCAGTTTCCACCTCAGGAAGCTTCACAGCGGCGACTTGTACATTATAGAGTGGTTTGGTGTGGCTCTCTCACTTAGTTTGGCTGTAATGGACAAAAATATTAAAAGTGACTTTTTTGTGTTTCCCATGTAATTCTGGCTTTTTGCTGTTTCACATGCAATTCTGTGGGACTTTGGTGTTTTTCCACCTAAGTGTGCAGGGCTGAAAAAACAAGCTTTTTCACACAAGCTGCCATTCTCTTCCAGAAGCACCTATCTGCCAGTTTCCACCTCAGGAAGCTTTACAGCGGCATCCTGAAGATGATTGGACACCCTCCTCAGAGGATGACAGCAACACCACTGATGAGGAGTACCAGCCAGTGCCTGATTCCTCTTCCTCAGGGGAAGAGGACGATACAGACACAGCGGTGGAGGCCGAGCAGCTGATGGCAGAGACAGTGGAGCCGGCGGGTGAGTGGATGTCTCATCATTGGAAAATTATGTGGTTTCACACTGCTGAAGAGACACTGCACTACAATCCAGTACCCACTGGTATCACCCCAGGGCCCACCCTTTATGCAGTTGCACGCATCAGCAACCTGAGTTCTGCCCCTTATCTGTCAGTTTCCACCTCAGAAAGCTTCACAGCGGTGAATTTTACATTATAGAGTGGTTTTCTGTGTTCCAACTGCAGTTACGCCTTTTCGACAAAAGAGGGAAAACTTGACCACAGAATAATTCATTTTGGACTTGCAAAGCTTCACAGTGGCATAATTAAAGTGATGGATGAAGTGGTTTGGTGTGGCTCTCTCACTTAGTTTAGCTGTAATGGACAAAACTATGAAAAGTGAATTTTTTGTGTTTCCCATGTAATACTGGCTTTTTCCTGTTTCACATGCAATTCTGTGGGACTTTGGTGTTTTTCCACCTAAGTGTGCCAGGCTGAGAAAACAAGCTTTTTCACACAAGCTGCCATGCTCTTCCAGAAGCACCTATCTGCCAGTTTCCACCTCAGGAAGCTTCACAGCGGTGACTTTTACATTATAGAGTGGTTTGGTGTGGCTCTCTCACTTAGTTTGGCTGTAATGGACAAAAATATTAAAAGTGACTTTTTTGCGTTTCCCATGTAATTCTGCTTTTTCCTGTTTCACATGCAATTCTGTGGGACTTTGGTGTTTTTCCACCTAAGTGTGCCAGGCTGAGAAAACAAGCTTTTTCACACAAGCTGCCATTCTCTTCCAGAAGCACCTATCTGCCAGTTTCCACCTCAGGAAGCTTCACAGCAGCATCCTGAAGATGATTGGACACCCTCCTCAGAGGATGACAGCAACACCACTGATGAGGAGTACCAGCCAGTGCCTGATTCCTCTTCCTCAGGGGAAGAGGACGATACAGACACAGCGGTGGAGGCCGAGCAGCTGATGGCAGAGACAGTGGAGCCGGCGGGTGAGTGGATGTCTCATTTTGGGAAAATTATGTGGTTTCACACTGCTGAAGAGACACTGCACTACAATCCAGTACCCACTGGTATCACCCCAGGGCCCACCCTTTATGCAGTAGCACGCATCAGCAACCTGAGTTCTGCCCCTTATCTGTCAGTTTCCACCTCAGAAAGCTTCACAGCGGTGAATTTTACATTATAGAGTGGTTTTCTGTGTTCCAACTGCAGTTACGCCTTTTCGACAAAAGAGGGAATACTTGACCACAGAATAATTCATTTTGGACTTGCAAAGCTTCACAGTGGCATAATTAAAGTGATGGATGAAGTGGTTTGGTGTGGCTCTCTCACTTAGTTTAGCTGTAATGGACAAAACTATGAAAAGTGACTTTTTTGCGTTTTCCATGTAATTCTGTCTTTTTCCTGTTTCACATGTAATTCTGTGGGACTTTGGTGTTTTTCCACCTAAGTGTGCCAGGCTGAGAAAACAAGCTTTTTCACACAAGCTGCCATTCTCTTCCAGAAGCACCTATCTGCCAGTTTCCACCTCAGGAAGCTTCACAGCGGCGACTTGTACATTATAGAGTGGTTTGGTGTGGCTCTCTCACTTAGTTTGGCTGTAATGGACAAAAATATTAAAAGTGACTTTTTTGTGTTTCCCATGTAATTCTGTCTTTTTGCTGTTTCACATGCAAT
The DNA here is from genome assembly GCF_905237075.1 of Dicentrarchus labrax. Classification (NCBI taxonomy): domain Eukaryota; kingdom Metazoa; phylum Chordata; class Actinopteri; family Moronidae; genus Dicentrarchus; species Dicentrarchus labrax. Next base: position 93,608 of record NW_026136920.1, on the reverse strand, counting down.
TCTGTGGGACTTTGGTGTTTTTCCACCTAAGTGTGCAGGGCTGAAAAAACAAGCTTTTTCACACAAGCTGCCATTCTCTTCCAGAAGCACCTATCTGCCAGTTTCCACCTCAGGAAGCTTTACAGCGGCATCCTGAAGATGATTGGACACCCTCCTCAGAGGATGACAGCAACACCACTGATGAGGAGTACCAGCCAGTGCCTGATTCCTCTTCCTCAGGGGAAGAGGACGATACAGACACAGCGGTGGAGGCCGAGCAGCTGATGGCAGAGACAGTGGAGCCGGCGGGTGAGTGGATGTCTCATCATTGGAAAATTATGTGGTTTCACACTGCTGAAGAGACACTGCACTACAATCCAGTACCCACTGGTATCACCCCAGGGCCCACCCTTTATGCAGTTGCACGCATCAGCAACCTGAGTTCTGCCCCTTATCTGTCAGTTTCCACCTCAGAAAGCTTCACAGCGGTGAATTTTACATTATAGAGTGGTTTTCTGTGTTCCAACTGCAGTTACGCCTTTTCGACAAAAGAGGGAATACTTGACCATAGAATAATTCATTTTGGACTTGCAAAGCTTCACAGTGGCATAATTAAAGTGATGGATGAAGTGGTTTGGTGTGGCTCTCTCACTTAGTTTAGCTGTAATGGACAAAACTATGAAAAGTGACTTTTTTGCGTTTTCCATGTAATTCTGTCTTTTTCCTGTTTCACATGTAATTCTGTGGGACTTTGGTGTTTTTCCACCTAAGTGTGCCAGGCTGAGAAAACAAGCTTTTTCACACAAGCTGCCATTCTCTTCCAGAAGCACCTATCTGCCAGTTTCCACCTCAGGAAGCTTCACAGCGGCGACTTGTACATTATAGAGTGGTTTGGTGTGGCTCTCTCACTTAGTTTGGCTGTAATGGACAAAAATATTAAAAGTGACTTTTTTGCGTTTCCCATGTAATTCTGGCTTTTTGCTGTTTCACATGCAATTCTGTGGGACTTTGGTGTTTTTCCACCTAAGTGTGCAGGGCTGAAAAAACAAGCTTTTTCACACAAGCTTCCATTCTCTTCCAGAAGGACCTATCTGCCAGTTTCCACCTCAGGAAGCTTTACAGCGGCATCCTGAAGATGATTGGACACCCTCCTCAGAGGATGACAGCAACACCACTGATGAGGAGTACCAGCCAGTGCCTGATTCCTCTTCCTCAGGGGAAGAGGACGATACAGACACAGCGGTGGAGGCCGAGCAGCTGATGGCAGAGACAGTGGAGCCGGCGGGTGAGTGGATGTCTCATCATTGGAAAATTATGTGGTTTCACACTGCTGAAGAGACACTGCACTACAATCTAGTACCCACTGGTATCACCCCAGGGCCCACCCTTTATGCAGTTGCACGCATCAGCAACCTGAGTTCTGCCCCTTATCTGTCAGTTTCCACCTCAGAAAGCTTCACAGCGGTGAATTTTACATTATAGAGTGGTTTTCTGTGTTCCAACTGCAGTTACGCCTTTTCGACAAAAGAGGGAATACTTGACCACAGAATAATTCATTTTGGACTTGCAAAGCTTCACAGTGGCATAATTAAAGTGATGGATGAAGTGGTTTGGTGTGGCTCTCTCACTTAGTTTAGCTGTAATGGACAAAACTATGAAAAGTGAATTTTTTGTGTTTCCCATGTAATTCTGGCTTTTTCCTGTTTCACATGCAATTCTGTGGAACTTTGGTGTTTTTCCACCTAAGTGTTCCATGCTGAAAAAACAAGCTTTTTCACACAAGCTGCCATTCTCTTCCAGAAGCACCTATCTGCCAGTTTCCACCTCAGGAAGCTTCACAGCGGCGACTTGTACATTATAGAGTGGTTTGGTGTGGCTCTCTCACTTAGTTTAGCTGTAATGGACAAAACTATTAACCCTCTGTACTCTATGCTGGCCATTTGTGTCCAATTCACTTCCTTTTTTTGACCATTTTAGCTGTGTTAATGCATATGGAATGTTATTGCCCAAGGGTCTGGATTTTTTCTGATTTTTTAATTTTCAAAACCTGCTCTTTAAATATGTCAATATTATACTGTATATCTCCAATTGTACCTCGTGGCTCTATCATGGACACTTTTGGCCAATTGAAACCCATGACAACATTTTTTTTTAAATTCCTTGTGATGTACAGTATTAAATCATATAATTTTAGGTAAAATGGCTTTCATTCTAAACTCAACAATTGAAAATTTTAGTTTTTAATGTTTTCTACCAGATTATGTCATTTGTCCATTTTTTGCCAAGGGAGCAATTTCAGGTAATATTCTTAGTTTCCACTAGGGGCGTATGATGGCTTACTGCACTCCAATGGAGCAAATGAATGACACAATTTTGACATAGGTGTGATCTTAAGGATGTCAGATAATGATGTGTGTTTGTGCATGAAAAAAAATGTGCCTAGAAATATGTATTTGCAAGATAGAGTGACATAAATTACAGTGTAGCATACCTCCAAGTTTCAGTGAATTTCTTTTGGTACAGGCTATTGAGCTTTGAGTTTCCAAGGCAAACTTGGCTTTGATGCACAAGTTGAAAACACCTGTAGCTTTGATCTTTTTGTAAAAGAATGCCACACACAACTACACAATAGCCCTTACATACTCAAATAGCTGCTCTCCAAAAAAAAAAAAAAAAAAGGATCACAGGTCATCTTGACTTCGGGGTGAACAAAAACAAAGTCTGACAATGTTTATAAATCTGTCCTGGAGTTTATGCAGGTGCAGTCAGTACTAATGTTATAAGTGAGCCTAACAGCTCCCAGATCATTCTTTCTCTGGCAAGATGGCGAAAAGGTCATATTCACTGAATGAAGCACTTGAGTATGTGATGGGCTCGGTCAGGGAAGGTGGGGAGAAATCCTCTGCGCTTGAGGAGGAGACATCTTCTACCCAAGATGAGGACACGTCCTCTCCTGAAGATGAGGGGACACCCTCCTCAGAGGATGACAGCAACACCACTGATGAGGAGTACCAGCCAGTGCCTGATTCCTCTTCCTCAGGGGAAGAGGACGATACAGACACAGCGGTGGAGGCCGAGCAGCTGATGGCAGAGACAGTGGAGCCGGCGGGTGAGTGGACGTCTCATCATTGGAAAATTATGTGGTTTCACACTGCTGAAGAGACACTGCACTACAATCCAGTACCCACTGGTATCACCCCAGGGCCCACCCTTTATGCAGTTGCACGCATCAGCAACCTGAGTTCTGCCCCTTATCTGTCAGTTTCCACCTCAGAAAGCTTCACAGCGGTGACTTTTACATTATAGAGTGGTTTGGTGTGGCTCTCTCACTTAGTTTGGCTGTAATGGACAAAAATATTAAAAGTGACTTTTTTGCGTTTCCCATGTAATTCTGGCTTTTTCCTGTTTCACATGCAATTCTGTGGGACTTTGGTGTTTTTCCACCTAAGTGTGCCAGGCTGAGAAAACAAGCTTTTTCACACAAGCTGCCATGCTCTTCCAGAAGCACCCATCTGCCAGTTTCCACCTCAGGAAGCTTCACAGCGGTGACTTTTACATTATAGAGTGGTTTGGTGTGGCTCTCTCACTTAGTTTGGCTGTAATGGACAAAAATATTAAAAGTGACTTTTTTGCGTTTCCCATGTAATTCTGTCTTTTCCTATTTCACATGCAATTCTGTGGGACTTTGGTGTTTTTCCACCTAAGTGTGCCAGGCTGAGAAAACAAGCTTTTTCACACAAGCTGCCATTCTCTTCCAGAAGCACCTATCTGCCAGTTTCCACCTCAGGAAGCTTCACAGCGGCATCCTGAAGATGATTGGACACCCTCCTCAGAGGATGACAGCAACACCACTGATGAGGAGTACCAGCCAGTGCCTGATTCCTCTTCCTCAGGGGAAGAGGACGATACAGACACAGCGGTGGAGGCCGAGCAGCTGATGGCAGAGACAGTGGAGCCGGCGGGTGAGTGGATGTCTCATCATTGGAAAATTATGTGGTTTCACACTGCTGAAGAGACACTGCACTACAATCCAGTACCCACTGGTATCACCCCAGGGCCCACCCTTTATGCAGTTGCACCCATCAGCAACCTGAGTTCTGCCCCTTATCTGTCAGTTTCCACCTCAGAAAGCTTCACAAAGGTGAATTTTACATTATACAGTGGTTTTCTGTGTTCCAACTGCAGTTACGCCTTTTCGACAAAAGAGGGAATACTTGACCATAGAATAATTCATTTTGGACTTGCAAAGCTTCACAGTGGCATAATTAAAGTGATGGATGAAGTGGTTTGGTGTGGCTCTCTCACTTAGTTTAGCTGTAATGGACAAAACTATGAAAAGTGACTTTTTTGCGTTTTCCATGTAATTCTGTCTTTTTCCTGTTTCACATGTAATTCTGTGGGACTTTGGTGTTTTTCCACCTAAGTGTGCCAGGCTGAGAAAACAAGCTTTTTCACACAAGCTGCCATTCTCTTCCAGAAGCACCTATCTGCCAGTTTCCACCTCAGGAAGCTTCACAGGCGGCGACTTGTACATTATAGAGTGGTTTGGTGTGGCTCTCTCACTTAGTTTGGCTGTAATGGACAAAAATATTAAAAGTGACTTTTTTGCGTTTCCCATGTAATTCTGGCTTTTTGCTGTTTCACATGCAATTCTGTGGGACTTTGGTGTTTTTCCACCTAAGTGTGCAGGGCTGAAAAAACAAGCTTTTTCACACAAGCTGCCATTCTCTTCCAGAAGCACCTATCTGCCAGTTTCCACCTCAGGAAGCTTTACAGCGGCATCCTGAAGATGACTGGACACCCTCCTCAGAGGATGACAGCAACACCACTGATGAGGAGTACCAGCCAGTGCCTGATTCCTCTTCCTCAGGGGAAGAGGACAATACAGACACAGCGGTGGAGGCCGAGCAGCTGATGGCAGAGACAGTGGAGCCGGCGGGTGAGTGGATGTCTCATCATTGGAAAATTATGTGGTTTCACACTGCTGAAGAGACACTGCACTACAATCCAGTACCCACTGGTATCACCCCAGGGCCCACCCTTTATGCAGTAGCACGCATCAGCAACCTGAGTTCTGCCCCTTATCTGTCAGTTTCCACCTCAGAAAGCTTCACAGCGGTGAATTTTACATTATAGAGTGGTTTTCTGTGTTCCAACTGCAGTTACGCCTTTTCGACAAAAGAGGGAAAACTTGACCACAGAATAATTCATTTTGGACTTGCAAAGCTTCACAGTGGCATAATTAAAGTGATGGATGAAGTGGTTTGGTGTGGCTCTCTCACTTAGTTTAGCTGTAATGGACAAAACTATGAAAAGTGAATTTTTTGTGTTTCCCATGTAATACTGGCTTTTTCCTGTTTCACATGCAATTCTGTGGGACTTTGGTGTTTTTCCACCTAAGTGTGCCAGGCTGAGAAAACAAGCTTTTTCACACAAGCTGCCATTCTCTTCCAGAAGCACCTATCTGCCAGTTTCCACCTCAGGAAGCTTCACTGCGGCGACTTGTACATTATAGAGTGGTTTGGTGTGGCTCTCTCACTTAGTTTGGCTGTAATGGACAAAAATATTTGAAGTGACTTTTTTGCGTTTCCCATGTAATTCTGGCTTTTTGCTGTTTCACATGCAATTCTGTGGGACTTTGGTGTTTTTCCACCTAAGTGTGCAGGGCTGAAAAGACAAGCTTTTTCACACAAGCTGCCATTCTCTTCCAGAAGGACCTATCTGCCAGTTTCCACCTCAGGAAGCTTCACAGCGGCATCCTGAAGATGATTGGACACCCTCCTCAGAGGATGACAGCAACACCACTGATGAGGAGTACCAGCCAGTGCCTGATTCCTCTTCCTCAGGGGAAGAGGACGATACAGACACAGCGGTGGAGGCCGAGCAGCTGATGGCAGAGACAGTGGAGCCGGCGGGTGAGTGGACGTCTCATCATTGGAAAATTATGTGGTTTCACACTGCTGAAGAGACACTGCACTACAATCCAGTACTCACTGGTATCACCCCAGGGCCCACCCTTTATGCAGTTGCACGCATCAGCAACCTGAGTTCTGCCCCTTATCTGTCAGTTTCCACCTCAGAAAGCTTCACAGCGGTGAATTTTACATTATACAGTGGTTTTCTGTGTTCCAACTGCAGTTACGCCTTTTCGACAAAAGAGGGAATACTTGACCACAGAATAATTCATTTTGGACTTGCAAAGCTTCACAGTGGCATAATTAAAGTGATGGATGAAGTGGTTTGGTGTGGCTCTCTCACTTAGTTTGGCTGTAATGGACAAAACTATTAAAAGTGACTTTTTTGCGTTTTCCATGTAATTCTGTCTTTTTCCTGTTTCACATGTAATTCTGTGGGACTTTGGTGTTTTTCCACCTAAGTGTGCCAGGCTGAGAAAACAAGCTTTTTCACACAAGCTGCCATTCTCTTCCAGAAGCACCTATCTGCCAGTTTCCACCTCAGGAAGCTTCACAGCGGCGACTTGTACATTATAGAGTGGTTTGGTGTGGCTCTCTCACTTAGTTTGGCTGTAATGGACAAAAATATTAAAAGTGACTTTTTTGCGTTTCCCATGTAATTCTGGCTTTTTGCTGTTTCACATGCAATTCTGTGGGACTTTGGTGTTTTTCCACCTCAGTGTGCCAGGCTGAGAAAACAAGCTTTTTCACACAAGCTGCCATTCTCTTCCAGAAGGACCTATCTGCCAGTTTCCACCTCAGGAAGCTTTACAGCGGCATCCTGAAGATGATTGGACACCCTCCTCAGAGGATGACAGCAACACCACTGATGAGGAGTACCAGCCAGTGCCTGATTCCTCTTCCTCAGGGGAAGAGGACGATACAGACACAGCGGTGGAGGCCGAGCAGCTGATGGCAGAGACAGTGGAGCCGGCGGGTGAGTGGATGTCTCATCATTGGAAAATTATGTGGTTTCACACTGCTGAAGAGACACTGCACTACAATCCAGTACCCACTGGTATCACCCCAGGGCCCACCCTTTATGCAGTTGCACGCATCAGCAACCTGAGTTCTGCCCCTTATCTGTCAGTTTCCACCTCAGAAAGCTTCACAAAGGTGAATTTTACATTATACAGTGGTTTTCTGTGTTCCAACTGCAGTTACGCCTTTTGGACAAAAGAGGGAATACTTGACCACAGTATAATTCATTTTGGACTTGCAAAGCTTCACAGTGGCATAATTAAAGTGATGGATGAAGTGGTTTGGTGTGGCTCTCTCACTTAGTTTAGCTGTAATGGACAAAACTATGAAAAGTGAATTTTTGTGTTTCCCATGTAATTCTGGCTTTTTCCTGTTTCACATGCAATTCTGTGGGACTTTGGTGTTTTTCCACCTAAGTGTGCCAGGCTGAGAAAACAAGCTTTTTCACACAAGCTGCCATTCTCTTCCAGAAGCACCTATCTGCCAGTTTCCACCTCAGGAAGCTTCACAGCGGCATCCTGAAGATGATTGGACACCCTCCTCAGAGGATGACAGCAACACCACTGATGAGGAGTACCAGCCAGTGCCTGATTCCTCTTCCTCAGGGGAAGAGGACGATACAGACACAGCGGTGGAGGCCGAGCAGCTGATGGCAGAGACAGTGGAGCCGGCGGGTGAGTGGATGTCTCATCATTGGAAAATTATGTGGTTTCACACTGCTGAAGAGACACTGCACTACAATCCAGTACCCACTGGTATCACCCCAGGGCCCACCCTTTATGCAGTTGCACGCATCAGCAACCTGAGTTCTGCCCCTTATCTGTCAGTTTCCACCTCAGAAAGCTTCACAAAGGTGAATTTTACATTATACAGTGGTTTTCTGTGTTCCAACTGCAGTTACGCCTTTTCGACAAAAGAGGGAATACTTGACCATAGAATAATTCATTTTGGACTTGCAAAGCTTCACAGTGGCATAATTAAAGTGATGGATGAAGTGGTTTGGTGTGGCTCTCTCACTTAGTTTAGCTGTAATGGACAAAACTATGAAAAGTGACTTTTTTGCGTTTTCCATGTAATTCTGTCTTTTTCCTGTTTCACATGTAATTCTGTGGGACTTTGGTGTTTTTCCACCTAAGTGTGCCAGGCTGAGAAAACAAGCTTTTTCACACAAGCTGCCATTCTCTTCCAGAAGCACCTATCTGCCAGTTTCCACCTCAGGAAGCTTCACAGCGGCGACTTGTACATTATAGAGTGGTTTGGTGTGGCTCTCTCACTTAGTTTGGCTGTAATGGACAAAAATATTTGAAGTGACTTTTTTGCGTTTCCCATGTAATTCTGGCTTTTTGCTGTTTCACATGTAATTCTGTGGGACTTTGGTGTTTTTCCACCTAAGTGTGCCAGGCTGAGAAAACAAGCTTTTTCACACAAACTGCCATTCTCTTCCAGAAGCACCTATCTGCCAGTTTCCTCCTCAGGAAGCTTCACAGCGGCATCCTGAAGATGATTGGACACCCTCCTCAGAGGATGACAGCAACACCACTGATGAGGAGTACCAGCCAGTGCCTGATTCCTCTTCCTCAGGGGAAGAGGACGATACAGACACAGCGGTGGAGGCCGAGCAGCTGATGGCAGAGACAGTGGAGCCGGCGGGTGAGTGGATGTCTCATCATTGGAAAATTATGTGGTTTCACACTGCTGAAGAGACACTGCACTACAATCCAGTACCCACTGGTATCACCCCAGGGCCCACCCTTTATGCAGTTGCACGCATCAGCAACCTGAGTTCTGCCCCTTATCTGTCAGTTTCCACCTCAGAAAGCTTCACAAAGGTGAATTTTACATTATACAGTGGTTTTCTGTGTTCCAACTGCAGTTACGCCTTTTCGACAAAAGAGGGAATACTTGACCATAGAATAATTCATTTTGGACTTGCAAAGCTTCACAGTGGCATAATTAAAGTGATGGATGAAGTGGTTTGGTGTGGCTCTCTCACTTAGTTTAGCTGTAATGGACAAAACTATGAAAAGTGACTTTTTTGCGTTTTCCATGTAATTCTGTCTTTTTCCTGTTTCACATGTAATTCTGTGGGACTTTGGTGTTTTTCCACCTAAGTGTGCCAGGCTGAGAAAACAAGCTTTTTCACACAAGCTGCCATTCTCTTCCAGAAGCACCTATCTGCCAGTTTCCACCTCAGGAAGCTTCACAGCGGCGACTTGTACATTATAGAGTGGTTTGGTGTGGCTCTCTCACTTAGTTTGGCTGTAATGGACAAAAATATTAAAAGTGACTTTTTTGCGTTTCCCATGTAATTCTGGCTTTTTGCTGTTTCACATGCAATTCTGTGGGACTTTGGTGTTTTTCCACCTAAGTGTGCAGGGCTGAAAAAACAAGCTTTTTCACACAAGCTTCCATTCTCTTCCAGAAGGACCTATCTGCCAGTTTCCACCTCAGGAAGCTTTACAGCGGCATCCTGAAGATGATTGGACACCCTCCTCAGAGGATGACAGCAACACCACTGATGAGGAGTACCAGCCAGTGCCTGATTCCTCTTCCTCAGGGGAAGAGGACGATACAGACACAGCGGTGGAGGCCGAGCAGCTGATGGCAGAGACAGTGGAGCCGGCGGGTGAGTGGATGTCTCATCATTGGAAAATTATGTGGTTTCACACTGCTGAAGAGACACTGCACTACAATCTAGTACCCACTGGTATCACCCCAGGGCCCACCCTTTATGCAGTTGCACGCATCAGCAACCTGAGTTCTGCCCCTTATCTGTCAGTTTCCACCTCAGAAAGCTTCACAGCGGTGAATTTTACATTATAGAGTGGTTTTCTGTGTTCCAACTGCAGTTACGCCTTTTCGACAAAAGAGGGAATACTTGACCACAGAATAATTCATTTTGGACTTGCAAAGCTTCACAGTGGCATAATTAAAGTGATGGATGAAGTGGTTTGGTGTGGCTCTCTCACTTAGTTTAGCTGTAATGGACAAAACTATGAAAAGTGAATTTTTGTGTTTCCCATGTAATTCTGGCTTTTTCCTGTTTCACATGCAATTCTGTGGAACTTTGGTGTTTTTCCACCTAAGTGTTCCATGCTGAAAAAACAAGCTTTTTCACACAAGCTGCCATTCTCTTCCAGAAGCACCTATCTGCCAGTTTCCACCTCAGGAAGCTTCACAGCGGCGACTTGTACATTATAGAGTGGTTTGGTGTGGCTCTCTCACTTAGTTTAGCTGTAATGGACAAAACTATTAACCCTCTGTACTCTATGCTGGCCATTTGTGTCCAATTCACTTCCTTTTTTTGACCATTTTAGCTGTGTTAATGCATATGGAATGTTATTGCCCAAGGGTCTGGATTTTTTCTGATTTTTTAATTTTCAAAACCTGCTCTTTAAATATGTCAATATTATACTGTATATCTCCAATTGTACCTCGTGGCTCTATCATGGACACTTTTGGCCAATTGAAACCCATGACAACATTTTTTTTTAATTCCTTGTGATGTACAGTATTAAATCATATAATTTTAGGTAAAATGGCTTTCATTCTAAACTCAACAATTGAAAATTTTAGTTTTTAATGTTTTCTACCAGATTATGTCATTTGTCCATTTTTTGCCAAGGGAGCAATTTCAGGTAATATTCTTAGTTTCCACTAGGGGCGTATGTTGGCTTACTGCACTCCAATGGAGCAAATGAATGACACAATTTTGACATAGGTGTGATCTTAAGGATGTCAGATAATGATGTGTGTTTGTGCATGAAAAAAAAATGTGCCTAGAAATATGTATTTGCAAGATAGAGTGACATAAATTACAGTGTAGCATACCTCCAAGTTTCAGTGAATTTCTTTTGGTACAGGCTATTGAGCTTTGAGTTTCCAAGGCAAACTTGGCTTTGATGCACAAGTTGAAAACACCTGTAGCTTTGATCTTTTTGTAAAAGAATGCCACACACAACTACACAATAGCCCTTACATACTCAAATAGCTGCTCTCCAAAAAAAAAAAAAAAAAGGAATCACAGGTCATCTTGACTTCGGGGTGAACAAAAACAAAGTCTGACAATGTTTATAAATCTGTCCTGGAGTTTATGCAGGTGCAGTCAGTACTAATGCTATAAGTGAGCCTAACAGCTCCCAGATCATTCTTTCTCTGGCAAGATGGCGAAAAGGTCATATTCACTGAATGAAGCACTTGAGTATGTGATGGGCTCGGTCAGGGAAGGTGGGGAGAAATCCTCTGCGCTTGAGGAGGAGACATCTTCTACCCAAGATGAGGACACGTCCTCTCCTGAAGATGAGGGGACACCCTCCTCAGAGGATGACAGCAACACCACTGATGAGGAGTACCAGCCAGTGCCTGATTCCTCTTCCTCAGGGGAAGAGGACGATACAGACACAGCGGTGGAGGCCGAGCAGCTGATGGCAGAGACAGTGGAGCCGGCGGGTGAGTGGACGTCTCATCATTGGAAAATTATGTGGTTTCACACTGCTGAAGAGACACTGCACTACAATCCAGTACCCACTGGTATCACCCCAGGGCCCACCCTTTATGCAGTTGCACGCATCAGCAACCTGAGTTCTGCCCCTTATCTGTCAGTTTCCACCTCAGAAAGCTTCACAGCGGTGACTTTTACATTATAGAGTGGTTTGGTGTGGCTCTCTCACTTAGTTTGGCTGTAATGGACAAAAATATTAAAAGTGACTTTTTTGCGTTTCCCATGTAATTCTGGCTTTTTCCTGTTTCACATGCAATTCTGTGGGACTTTGGTGTTTTTCCACCTAAGTGTGCCAGGCTGAGAAAACAAGCTTTTTCACACAAGCTGCCATGCTCTTCCAGAAGCACCCATCTGCCAGTTTCCACCTCAGGAAGCTTCACAGCGGTGACTTTTACATTATAGAGTGGTTTGGTGTGGCTCTCTCACTTAGTTTGGCTGTAATGGACAAAAATATTAAAAGTGACTTTTTTGCGTTTCCCATGTAATTCTGTCTTTTCCTATTTCACATGCAATTCTGTGGGACTTTGGTGTTTTTCCACCTAAGTGTGCCAGGCTGAGAAAACAAGCTTTTTCACACAAGCTGCCATTCTCTTCCAGAAGCACCTATCTGCCAGTTTCCACCTCAGGAAGCTTCACAGCGGCATCCTGAAGATGATTGGACACCCTCCTCAGAGGATGACAGCAACACCACTGATGAGGAGTACCAGCCAGTGCCTGATTCCTCTTCCTCAGGGGAAGAGGACGATACAGACACAGCGGTGGAGGCCGAGCAGCTGATGGCAGAGACAGTGGAGCCGGCGGGTGAGTGGATGTCTCATCATTGGAAAATTATGTGGTTTCACACTGCTGAAGAGACACTGCACTACAATCCAGTACCCACTGGTATCACCCCAGGGCCCACCCTTTATGCAGTTGCACGCATCAGCAACCTGAGTTCTGCCCCTTATCTGTCAGTTTCCACCTCAGAAAGCTTCACAAAGGTGAATTTTACATTATACAGTGGTTTTCTGTGTTCCAACTGCAGTTACGCCTTTTCGACAAAAGAGGGAATACTTGACCATAGAATAATTCATTTTGGACTTGCAAAGCTTCACAGTGGCATAATTAAAGTGATGGATGAAGTGGTTTGGTGTGGCTCTCTCACTTAGTTTAGCTGTAATGGACAAAACTATGAAAAGTGACTTTTTTGCGTTTTCCATGTAATTCTGTCTTTTCCTGTTTCACATGTAATTCTGTGGGACTTTGGTGTTTTTCCACCTAAGTGTGCCAGGCTGAGAAAACAAGCTTTTTCACACAAGCTGCCATTCTCTTCCAGAAGCACCTATCTGCCAGTTTCCACCTCAGGAAGCTTCACAGCGGCGACTTGTACATTATAGAGTGGTTTGGTGTGGCTCTCTCACTTAGTTTGGCTGTAATGGACAAAAATATTAAAAGTGACTTTTTTGCGTTTCCCATGTTATTCTGGCTTTTTGCTGTTTCACATGCAATTCTGTGGGACTTTGGTGTTTTTCCACCTAAGTGTGCAGGGCTGAAAAAACAAGCTTTTTCACACAAGCTGCCATTCTCTTCCAGAAGCACCTATCTGCCAGTTTCCACCTCAGGAACCTTTACAGCGGCATCCTGAAGATGATTGGACACCCTCCTCAGAGGATGACAGCAACACCACTGATGAGGAGTACCAGCCAGTGCCTGATTCCTCTTCCTCAGGGGAAGAGGACGATACAAACACAGCGGTGGAGGCCGAGCAGCTGATGGCAGAGACAGTGGAGCCGGCGGGTGAGTGGATGTCTCATCATTGGAAAATTATGTGGTTTCACACTGCTGAAGAGACACTGCACTACAATCTAGTACCCACTGGTATCACCCCAGGGCCCACCCTTTATGCAGTTGCACGCATCAGCAACCTGAGTTCTGCCCCTTATCTGTCAGTTTCCACCTCAGAAAGCTTCACAGCGGTGAATTTTACATTATAGAGTGGTTTTCTGTGTTCCAACTGCAGTTACGCCTTTTCGACAAAAGAGGGAATACTTGACCACAGAATAATTCATTTTGGACTTGCAAAGCTTCACAGTGGCATAATTAAAGTGATGGATGAAGTGGTTTGGTGTGGCTCTCTCACTTAGTTTAGCTGTAATGGACAAAACTATGAAAAGTGAATTTTTTGTGTTTCCCATGTAATACTGGCTTTTTCCTGTTTCACATGCAATTCTGTGGGACTTTGGTGTTTTTCCACCTAAGTGTGCCAGGCTGAGAAAACAAGCTTTTTCACACAAGCTGCCATGCTCTTCCAGAATCACCTATCTGCCAGTTTCCACCTCAGGAAGCTTCACAGCGGCATCCTGAAGATGATTGGACACCCTCCTAGAGGATGACAGCAACACCACTGATGAGGAGTACCAGCCAGTGCCTGATTCCTCTTCCTCAGGGGAAGAGGACGATACAGACACAGCGGTGGAGGCCGAGCAGCTGATGGCAGAGACAGTGGAGCCGGCGGGTGAGTGGATGTCTCATCATTGGAAAATTATGTGGTTTCACACTGCTGAAGAGACACTGCACTACAATCTAGTACCCACTGGTATCACCCCAGGGCCCACCCTTTATGCAGTTGCACACATCAGCAACCTGAGTTCTGCCCTTTATCTGTCAGTTTCCACCTCAGGAAGCTTATTTTCTTATAATTTTTCTGTTCCAACTCAGTTACGCCTACAAGGATGACAAAAAATTTTTACATTATAGTGATGGATGAAGTGGTTTGGTGTGGCTCTCTCACTTAGTTTGGCTGTAATGGACAAAAATATTAAAAGTGACTTTTTTGCGTTTCCCATGTAATTCTGGCTTTTTCCTATTTCACATGCAATTCTGTGGGACTTTGGTGTTTTTCCACCTAAGTGTGCCAGGCTGAGAAAACAAGCTTTTTCACACAAGCTGCCATTCTCTTCCAGAAGCACCTATCTGCCAGTTTCCACCTCAGGAAGCTTCACAGCGGCATCCTGAAGATGATTGGACACCCTCCTCAGAGGATGACAGCAACACCACTGATGAGGAGTACCAGCCAGTGCCTGATTCCTCTTCCTCAGGGGAAGAGGACGATACAGACACAGCGGTGGAGGCCGAGCAGCTGATGGCAGAGACAGTGGAGCCGGCGGGTGAGTGGATGTCTCATCATTGGAAAATTATGTGGTTTCACACTGCTGAAGAGACACTGCACTACAATCTAGTACCCACTGGTATCACCCCAGGGCCCACCCTTTATGCAGTTGCACGCATCAGCAACCTGAGTTCTGCCCCTTATCTGTCAGTTTCCACCTCAGAAAGCTTCACAGCGGTGAATTTTACATTATAGAGTGGTTTTCTGTGTTCCAACTGCAGTTACGCCCCTTTCGACAAAAGGGAATACTTGACCACAGAATAATTCATTTTGGACTTGCAAAGCTTCACAGTGGCATAATTAAAGTGATGGATGAAGTGGTTTGGTGTGGCTCTCTCACTTAGTTTAGCTGTAATGGACAAAACTATGAAAAGTGAATTTTTTGTGTTTCCCATGTAATACTGGCTTTTTCCTGTTTCACATGCAATTCTGTGGGACTTTGGTGTTTTTCCACCTAAGTGTGCCAGGCTGAGAAAACAAGCTTTTTCACACAAGCTGCCATGCTCTTCCAGAATCACCTATCTGCCAGTTTCCACCTCAGGAAGCTTCACAGCGGCATCCTGAAGATGATTGGACACCCTCCTCAGAGGATGACAGCAACACCACTGATGAGGAGTACCAGCCAGTGCCTGATTCCTCTTCCTCAGGGGAAGAGGACGATACAGACACAGCGGTGGAGGCCGAGCAGCTGATGGCAGAGACAGTGGAGCCGGCGGGTGAGTGGATGTCTCATCATTGGAAAATTATGTGGTTTCACACTGCTGAAGAGACACTGCACTACAATCTAGTACCCACTGGTATCACCCCAGGGCCCACCCTTTATGCAGTTGCACACATCAGCAACCTGAGTTCTGCCCCTTATCTGTCAGTTTCCACCTCAGAAAGCTTCACAGCGGTGAATTTTACATTATAGAGTGGTTTTCTGTGTTCCAACTGCAGTTACGCCTTTTCGACAAAAGAGGGAATACTTGACCACAGAATAATTCATTTTGGACTTGCAAAGCTTCACAGTGGCATAATTAAAGTGATGGATGAAGTGGTTTGGTGTGGCTCTCTCACTTAGTTTAGCTGTAATGGACAAAACTATGAAAGGTGAATTTTTTGTGTTTCCCATGTAATACTGGCTTTTTCCTGTTTCACATGCAATTCTGTGGGACTTTGGTGTTTTTCCACCTAAGTGTGCCAGGCTGAGAAAACAAGCTTTTTCACACAAGCTGCCATGCTCTTCCAGAAGCACCTATCTGCCAGTTTCAACCTCAGGAAGCTTCACAGCGGTGACTTTTACATTATAGAGTGGTTTAGTGTGGCTCTCTCACTTAGTTTGGCTGTAATGGACAAAAATATTAAAAGTGACTTTTTGCGTTTCCCATGTAATTCTGTCTTTTTCCTGTTTCACATGCAATTCTGTGGGACTTTGGTGTTTTTCCACCTAAGTGTGCCAGGCTGAGAAAACAAGCTTTTTCACACAAGCTGCCATTCTCTTCCAGAAGCACCTATCTGCCAGTTTCCACCTCAGGAAGCTTCACAGCGGCATCCTGAAGATGATTGGACACCCTCCTCAGAGGATGACAGCAACACCACTGATGAGGAGTACCAGCCAGTGCCTGATTCCTCTTCCTCAGGGGAAGAGGACGATGCAGACACAGCGGTGGAGGCCGAGCAGCTGATGGCAGAGACAGTGGAGCCGGCGGGTGAGTGGATGTCTCATCATTGGAAAATTATGTGGTTTCACACTGCTGAAGAGACACTGCACTACAATCCAGTACCCACTGGTATCACCCCAGGGCCCACCCTTTATGCAGTTGCACGCATCAGCAACCTGAGTTCTGCCCCTTATCTGTCAGTTTCCACCTCAGAAAGCTTCACAAAGGTGAATTTTACATTATACAGTGGTTTTCTGTGTTCCAACTGCAGTTACGCCTTTTCGACAAAAGAGGGAATACTTGACCATAGAATAATTCATTTTGGACTTGCAAAGCTTCACAGTGGCATAATTAAAGTGATGGATGAAGTGCTTTGGTGTGGCTCTCTCACTTAGTTTAGCTGTAATGGACAAAACTATGAAAAGTGACTTTTTTGCGTTTTCCATGTAATTCTGTCTTTTTCCTGTTTCACATGTAATTCTGTGGGACTTTGGTGTTTTTCCACCTAAGTGTGCCAGGCTGAGAAAACAAGCTTTTTCACACAAGCTGCCATTCTCTTCCAGAAGCACCTATCTGCCAGTTTCCACCTCAGGAAGCTTCACAGCGGCGACTTGTACATTATAGAGTGGTTTGGTGTGGCTCTCTCACTTAGTTTGGCTGTAATGGACAAAAATATTAAAAGTGACTTTTTTGCGTTTCCCATGTAATTCTGGCTTTTTGCTGTTTCACATGCAATTCTGTGGGACTTTGGTGTTTTTCCACCTAAGTGTGCAGGGCTGAAAAAACAAGCTTTTTCACACAAGCTGCCATTCTCTTCCAGAAGCACCTATCTGCCAGTTTCCACCTCAGGAACCTTTACAGCGGCATCCTGAAGATGATTGGACACCCTCCTCAGAGGATGACAGCAACACCACTGATGAGGAGTACCAGCCAGTGCCTGATTCCTCTTCCTCAGGGGAAGAGGACGATACAAACACAGCGGTGGAGGCCGAGCAGCTGATGGCAGAGACAGTGGAGCCGGCGGGTGAGTGGATGTCTCATCATTGGAAAATTATGTGGTTTCACACTGCTGAAGAGACACTGCACTACAATCTAGTACCCACTGGTATCACCCCAGGGCCCACCCTTTATGCAGTTGCACGCATCAGCAACCTGAGTTCTGCCCCTTATCTGTCAGTTTCCACCTCAGAAAGCTTCACAGCGGTGAATTTTACATTATAGAGTGGTTTTCTGTGTTCCAACTGCAGTTACGCCTTTTCGACAAAAGAGGGAATACTTGACCACAGAATAATTCATTTTGGACTTGCAAAGCTTCACAGTGGCATAATTAAAGTGATGGATGAAGTGGTTTGGTGTGGCTCTCTCACTTAGTTTAGCTGTAATGGACAAAACTATGAAAGGTGAATTTTTTGTGTTTCCCATGTAATACTGGCTTTTTCCTGTTTCACATGCAATTCTGTGGGACTTTGGTGTTTTTCCACCTAAGTGTGCCAGGCTGAGAAAACAAGCTTTTTCACACAAGCTGCCATGCTCTTCCAGAAGCACCTATCTGCCAGTTTCCACCTCAGGAAGCTTCACAGCGGTGACTTTTACATTATAGAGTGGTTTAGTGTGGCTCTCTCACTTAGTTTGGCTGTAATGGACAAAAATATTAAAAGTGACTTTTTTGCGTTTCCCATGTAATTCTGTCTTTTTCCTGTTTCACATGCAATTCTGTGGGACTTTGGTGTTTTTCCACCTAAGTGTGCCAGGCTGAGAAAACAAGCTTTTTCACACAAGCTGCCATTCTCTTCCAGAAGGACCTATCTGCCAGTTTCCACCTCAGGAAGCTTCACAGCGGTGACTTGTACATTATAGAGTGGTTTTGTGTGTTCCAACTGAAGTTACACTTTTTCGACAGCAGAGGGCACACTTGACCACAGAACAATTCATTCTGGACTTGCAAAGCTTCACAGTGGCATAATGAAATTGATGCATGAAGTGGTTTGGGGTGGCTCTCTCACATAGTTCAGCTGTAATGGACAAAACTATTAAAAGTGACTTTTTGTGTTTCCCATGTAATTCTGTCTTTTCCTGTTTCACATGCAATTCTGTGGGACTTTGGTGTTTTTCCACCTAAGTGTGCCAAATGAGCTTCTCAGGCTGAGAAAACAAGCTTTTTCACACAAGCTGCCATTCTCTTCCAGAAGCACCTATGTGCCAGTTTCCACCTCAGGAAGCCTCACAGCGGCGACTTGTACATTATAGAGTGGTTTTGTGTGGCTCGTCACTTAGTTTGGCTGTAATGCACAAAACTATTAAAAGTGACTTTTCTGCGTTTCCCATGTAATTCTGGCTTTTTCTTGTTTCACATGCAATTCTGTGGGACTTTGGTGTTTTTCCACCTAAGTGTGCTGAATGAGCTTCTCAGGCTGAGAAAACAAGCTTTTTCACACAAGCTGCCATTCTCTTCCAGAAGCACCTATGTGCCAGTTTCCACCTCAGGAAGCCTCACAGCGGCGACTTGTACATTATAGAGTGGTTTGGTGTGGCTCTGTCACTTAGTTTGGCTGTAATGCAAAAAACTATTAAAAGTGACTTTTCTACGTTTCCCATGTAATTCTGGCTTTTTCTTGTTTCACATGCAATTCTGTGGGACTTTGGTGTTTTTCCACCTAAGTGTGCCGAATGAGCTTCTCAGGCTGAGAAAACAAGCTTTTTCACACAAGCTGCCATTCTCTTCCAGAAGCACCTATCTGACAGTTTCCACCTCAGGAAGCCTCACAGCGGCGACTTGTACATTATAGAGTGGTTTGGTGTGGCTCTGTCACTTAGTTTGGCTGTAATGCAAAAAACTATTAAAAGTGACTTTTCTGCGTTTCCCATGTAAATCTGGCTTTTTCTTGTTTCACATGCAATTCTGTGGGACTTTGGTGTTTTTCCACCTAAGTGTGCCGAATGAGCTTCTCAGGCTGAGAAAACAAGCTTTTTCACACAAGCTGCCATTCTCTTCCAGAAGCACCTATGTGCCAGTTTCCACTTCAGGAAGCCTCACAGCGGCGACTTGTACATTATAGAGTGGATTTGTGTGGCTCTGTCACTTAGTTTGGCTGTAATGCATAAAACTATTAAAAGTGACTTTTCTGCGTTTCCCATGTAATTCTGGCTTTTTCTTGTTTCACATGCAATTCTGTGGGACTTTGGTGTTTTTCCACCTAAGTGTGCCGAATGAGTTTCTCAGGCTGAGAAAACAAGCTTTTTCACACAAGCTGCCATTCTCTTCCAGAAGCACCTATGTGCCATTTTCCACCTCAGGAAGCCTCACAGCGGCGACTTGTACATTATAGAGTGGTTTTGTGTGGCTCTGTCACTTAGTTTGGCTGTAATGCACAAAACTATTAAAAGTGACTTTTCTGCGTTTCCCATGTAATTCTGGCTTTTTCTTGTTTCACATGCAATTCTGTGGGACTTTGGTGTTTTTCCACCTAAGTGTGCCGAATGAGCTTCTCAGGCTGAGAAAACAAGCTTTTTCACACAAGCTGCCATTCTCTTCCAGAAGCACCTATGTGCCAGTTTCCACCTCAGGAAGCCTCACAGCGGCGACTTGAACATTATAGAGTGGTTTTGTGTGGCTCTGTCACTTAGTTTGGCTGTAATGCACAAAACTATTAAAAGTGACTTTTCTGCGTTGCCCATGTAATTCTGGCTTTTTCTTGTTTCACATGCAATTCTGTGGGACTTTGGTGTTTTTCCACCTAAGTGTGCCGAATGAGCTTCTCAGGCTGAGAAAACAAGCTTTTTCACACAAGCTGCCATTCTCTTCCAGAAGCACCTATGTGCCAGTTTCCACCTCAGGAAGCCTCACAGCGGCGACTTGTACATTATAGAGTGGTTTTGTGTGGCTCTGTCACTTAGTTTGGCTGTAATGCACAAAACTATTAAAAGTGACTTTTCTGCGTTTCCCATGTAATTCTGGCTTTTTCTTGTTTCACATGCAATTCTGTGGGACTTTGGTGTTTTTCCACCTAAGTGTGCCGAATGAGCTTCTCAGGCTGAGAAAACAAGCTTTTTCACACAAGCTGCCATTCTCTTCCAGAAGCACCTATGTGCCAGTTTCCACCTCAGGAAGCCTCACAGCGGCAACTTGTACATTATAGAGTGGTTTGGTGTGGCTCTGTCACTTAGTTTGGCTGTAATGCAAAAAACTATTAAAAGTGACTTTTCTGCGTTTCCCATGTAATTCTGGCTTTTTCTTGTTTCACATGCAATTCTGTGGGACTTTGGTGTTTTTCCACCTAAGTGTGCCGAATGAGCTTCTCAGGCTGAGAAAACAAGCTTTTTCACACAAGCTGCCATTCTCTTCCAGAAGCACCTATGTGCCAGTTTCCACCTCAGGAAGCCTCACAGCGGCGACTTGTACATTATAGAGTGGTTTTGTGTGGCTCTGTCACTTAGTTTGGCTGTAATGCAAAAAACTATTAAAAGTGACTTTTCTGCGTTTCCCATGTAATTCTGGCTTTTTCTTGTTTCACATGCAATTCTGTGGGACTTTGGTGTTTTTCCACCTAAGTGTGCCGAATGAGCTTCTCAGGCTGAGAAAACAAGCTTTTTCACACAAGCTGCCATTCTCTTCCAGAAGCACCTATGTGCCAGTTTCCACCCCAGGAAGCCTCACAGCGGCGACTTGTACATTATAGAGTGGTTTGGTGTGGCTCTGTCACTTAGTTTGGCTGTAATGCACAAAACTATTAAAAGTCACTTTTCTGCGTTTCCCATGTAATTCTGGCTTTTTCTTGTTTCACATGCAATTCTGTGGGACTTTGGTGTTTTTCCACCTAAGTGTGCTGAATGAGCTTCTCAGGCTGAGAAAACAAGCTTTTTCACACAAGCTGCCATTCTCTTCCAGAAGCACCTATGTGCCAGTTTCCACCTCAGGAAGCCTCACAGCGGCGACTTGTACATTATAGAGTGGTTTTGTGTGGCTCTGTCACTTAGTTTGGCTGTAATGCACAAAACTATTAAAAGTGACTTTTCTGCGTTTCCCATGTAATTCTGGCTTTTTGTTGTTTCACATGCAATTCTGTGGGACTTTGGTGTTTTTCCACCTAAGTGTGCTGAATGAGCTTCTCAGGCTGAGAAAACAAGCTTTTTCACACAAGCTGCCATTCTCTTCCAGAAGCACCTATGTGCCAGTTTCCACCTCAGGAAGCCTCACAGCGGCGACTTGTACATTATAGAGTGGTTTGGTGTGGCTCTGTCACTTAGTTTGGCTGTAATGCAAAAAACTATTAAAAGTGACTTTTCTGCGTTTCCCATGTAATTCTGGCTTTTTCTTGTTTCACATGCAATTCTGTGGGACTTTGGTGTTTTTCCACCTAAGTGTGCCGAATGAGCTTCTCAGGCTGAGAAAACAAGCTTTTTCACACAAGCTGCCATTCTCTTCCAGAAGCACCTATCTGACAGTTTCCACCTCAGGAAGCCTCACAGCGGCGACTTGTACATTATAGAGTGGTTTGGTGTGGCTCTGTCACTTAGTTTGGCTGTAATGCAAAAAACTATTAAAAGTGACTTTTCTGCGTTTCCCATGTAATTCTGGCTTTTTCTTGTTTCACATGCCATTCTGTGGGACTTTGGTGTTTTTCCACCTAAGTGTGCCGAATGAGCTTCTCAGGCTGAGAAAACAAGCTTTTTCACACAAGCTGCCATTCTCTTCCAGAAGCACCTATGTGCCAGTTTCCACCCCAGGAAGCCTCACAGCGGCGACTTGTACATTATAGAGTGGTTTGGTGTGGCTCTGTCACTTAGTTTGGCTGTAATGCAAAAAACTATTAAAAGTGACTTTTCTGCGTTTCCCATGTAATTCTGGCTTTTTCTTGTTTCACATGCAATTCTGTGGGACTTTGGTGTTTTTCCACCTAAGTGTGCCGAATGAGCTTCTCAGGCTGAGAAAACAAGCTTTTTCACACAAGCTGCCATTCTCTTCCAGAAGCAACTATGTGCCAGTTTCCACCTCAGGAAGCCTCACAGCGGCAACTTGTACATTATAGAGTGGTTTGGTGTGGCTCTGTCACTTAGTTTGGCTGTAATGCACAAAACTATTAAAAGTGACTTTTCTGCGTTTCCCATGTAATTCTGGCTTTTTCTTGTTTCACATGCAATTCTGTGGGACTTTGGTGTTTTTCCACCTAAGTGTGCCGAATGAGCTTCTCAGGCTGAGAAAACAAGCTTTTTCACACAAGCTGCCATTCTCTTCCAGAAGCACCTATGTGCCAGTTTCCACCTCAGGAAGCCTCACAGCGGCGACTTGTACATTATAGAGTGGTTTTGTGTGGCTCTGTCACTTAGTTTGGCTGACTAAAACTATTAAAAGTGACTTTTCTGCGTTTCCCATGTAATTCTGGCTTTTTGTTGTTTCACATGCAATTCTGTGGGACTTTGGTGTTTTTCCACCTAAGTGTGCTGAATGAGCTTCTCAGGCTGAGAAAACAAGCTTTTTCACACAAGCTGCCATTCTCTTCCAGAAGCACCTATGTGCCAGTTTCCACCTCAGGAAGCCTCACAGCGGCAACTTGTACATTATAGAGTGGTTTGGTGTGGCTCTGTCACTTAGTTTGGCTGTAATGCAAAAAACTATTAAAAGTGACTTTTCTGCGTTTCCCATGTAATTCTGGCTTTTGTTGTTTCACATGCAATTCTGTGGGACTTTGGTGTTTTTCCACCTAAGTGTGCCGAATGAGCTTCTCAGGCTGAGAAAACAAGCTTTTTCACACAAGCTGCCATTCTCTTCCAGAAGCACCTATGTGCCAGTTTCCACCTCAGGAAGCCTCACAGCGGCGACTTGTACATTATAGAGTGGTTTTGTGTGGCTCTGTCACTTAGTTTGGCTGTAATGCACAAAACTATTAAAAGTGACTTTTCTGCGTTTCCCATGTAATTCTGGCTTTTTGTTGTTTCACATGCAATTCTGTGGGACTTTGGTGTTTTTCCACCTAAGTGTGCCGAATGAGCTTCTCAGGCTGAGAAAACAAGCTTTTTCACACAAGCTGCCATTCTCTTCCAGAAGCACCTATCTGACAGTTTCCACCTCAGGAAGCCTCACAGCGGCGACTTGTACATTATAGAGTGGTTTTCTGTGTTCCAACTGAAATTATGCTTATTCGACAGCAGAGGGCACACTTGACCACAGAATAATTCATTCTGGACTTCAAAAAGCTTCACAGTGGCATAATGAAATTGATGCATGAAGTGGTTTGGTGTGGCTCTCTCACATAGTTCAGCTGTAATGCACAAAACTATTAAAAGTGACTTTTCTGCGTTTCCCATGTAATTCTGGCTTTTTGTTGTTTCACATGCAATTCTGTGGGACTTTGGTGTTTTTCCACCTAAGTGTGCCGAATGAGCTTCTCAGGCTGAGAAAACAAGCTTTTTCACACAAGCTGCCATTCTCTTCCAGAAGCACCTATGTGCCAGTTTCCACCCCCAGGAAGCCTCACAGCGGCGACTTGTACATTATAGAGTGGTTTGGTGTGGCTCTGTCACTTAGTTTGGCTGTAATGCACAAAACTATTAAAAGTCACTTTTCTGCGTTTCCCATGTAATTCTGGCTTTTTCTTGTTTCACATGCAATTCTGTGGGACTTTGGTGTTTTTCCACCTAAGTGTGCCGAATGAGCTTCTCAGGCTGAGAAAACAAGCTTTTTCACACAAGCTGCCATTGTCTTCCAGAAGCACCTATGTGCCAGTTTCCACCTCAGGAAGCCTCACAGCGGCGACTTGTACATTATAGAGTGGTTTTGTGTGGCTGTGTCACTTAGTTTGGCTGTAATGCACAAAACTATTAAAAGTGACTTTTCTGCGTTTCCCATGTAATTCTGGCTTTTTCTTGTTTCACATGCAATTCTGTGGGACTTTGGTGTTTTTCCACCTAAGTGTGCCCAATGAGCTTCTCAGGCTGAGAAAACAAGCTTTTTCACACAAGCTGCCATTCTCTTCCAGAAGCACCTATGTGCCAGTTTCCACCCCAGGAAGCCTCACAGCGGCGACTTGTACATTATAGAGTGGTTTGGTGTGGCTCTGTCACTTAGTTTGGCTGTAATGCACAAAACTATTAAAAGTCACTTTTCTGCGTTTCCCATGTAATTCTGGCTTTTTCTTGTTTCACATGCAATTCTGTGGGACTTTGGTGTTTTTCCACCTAAGTGTGCCGAATGAGCTTCTCAGGCTGAGAAAACAAGCTTTTTCACACAAGCTGCCATTCTCTTCCAGAAGCACCTATGTGCCAGTTTCCACCTCAGGAAGCCTCACAGCGGCGACTTGTACATTATAGAGTGGTTTTGTGTGGCTCTGTCACTTAGTTTGGCTGTAATGCACAAAACTATTAAAAGTGACTTTTCTGCGTTTCCCATGTAATTCTGGCTTTTTCTTGTTTCACATGCAATTCTGTGGGACTTTGGTGTTTTTCCACCTAAGTGTGCTGAATGAGCTTCTCAGGCTGAGAAAACAAGCTTTTTCACACAAGCTGCCATTCTCTTCCAGAAGCACCTATGTGCCAGTTTCCACCTCAGGAAGCCTCACAGCGGCAACTTGTACATTATAGAGTGGTTTGGTGTGGCTCTGTCACTTAGTTTGGCTGTAATGCAAAAAACTATTAAAAGTGACTTTTCTGCGTTTCCCATGTAATTCTGGCTTTTTCTTGTTTCACATGCAATTCTGTGGGACTTTGGTGTTTTTCCACCTAAGTGTGCCGAATGAGCTTCTCAGGCTGAGAAAACAAGCTTTTTCACACAAGCTGCCATTCTCTTCCAGAAGCACCTATGTGCCAGTTTCCACCTCAGGAAGCCTCACAGCGGCGACTTGTACATTATAGAGTGGTTTTGTGTGGCTCTGTCACTTAGTTTGGCTGTAATGCACAAAACTATTAAAAGTGACTTTTCTGCGTTTCCCATGTAATTCTGGCTTTTTGTTGTTTCACATGCAATTCTGTGGGACTTTGGTGTTTTTCCACCTAAGTGTGCTGAAGAGCTTCTCAGGCTGAGAAAACAAGCTTTTTCACACAAGCTGCCATTCTCTTCCAGAAGCACCTATCTGACAGTTTCCACCTCAGGAAGCCTCACAGCGGCGACTTGTACATTATAGAGTGGTTTTGTGTGGCTCTGTCACTTAGTTTGGCTGTAATGCACAAAACTATTAAAAGTGACTTTTCTGCGTTTCCCATGTAATTCTGGCTTTTTCTTGTTTCACATGCAATTCTGTGGGACTTTGGTGTTTTTCCACCTAAGTGTGCCGAATGAGCTTCTCAGGCTGAGAAAACAAGCTTTTTTACACAAGCTGCCATTCTCTTCCAGAAGCACCTATCTGCCAGTTTCCACCTCAGGAAGCTTCACAGCGGTGACTTGTACATTATAGAGTGGTTTTCTGTGTTCCAACTGAAATTATGCTTATTCGACAGCAGAGGGCACACTTGACCACAGATAATTCATTCTGGACTTCAAAAAGCTTCACAGTGGCATAATGAAATTGATGCATGAAGTGGTTTGGTGTGGCTCTCTCACATAGTTCAGCTGTAATGCACAAAACTATTAAAAGTGACTTTTCTGCGTTTCCCATGTAATTCTGGCTTTTTCTTGTTTCACATGCAATTCTGTGGGACTTTGGTGTTTTTCCACCTAAGTGTGCCGAATGAGTTTCTCAGGCTGAGAAAACAAGCTTTTTCACACAAGCTGCCATTCTCTTCCAGAAGCACCTATCTGACAGTTTCCACCTCAGGAAGCCTCACAGCGGCGACTTGTACATTATAGAGTGGTTTGGTGTGGCTCTGTCACTTAGTTTGGCTGTAATGCAAAAAACTATTAAAAGTGACTTTTCTGCGTTTCCCATGTAATTCTGGCTTTTTCTTGTTTCACATGCAATTCTGTGGGACTTTGGTGTTTTTCCACCTAAGTGTGCCGAATGAGCTTCTCAGGCTGAGAAAACAAGCTTTTTCACACAAGCTGCCATTCTCTTCCAGAAGCACCTATGTGCCAGTTTCCACCTCAGGAAGCCTCACAGCGGCGACTTGTACATTATAGAGTGGTTTTGTGTGGCTGTGTCACTTAGTTTGGCTGTAATGCACAAAACTATTAAAAGTGACTTTTCTGCGTTTCCCATGTAATTCTGGCTTTTTCTTGTTTCACATGCAATTCTGTGGGACTTTGGTGTTTTTCCACCTAAGTGTGCTGAATGAGCTTCTCAGGCTGAGAAAACAAGCTTTTTCACACAAGCTGCCATTCTCTTCCAGAAGCACCTATGTGCCAGTTTCCACCTCAGGAAGCCTCACAGCGGTGACTTGTAAATTATAGAGTGGTTTGGTGTGGCTCTGTCACTTAGTTTGGCTGTAATGCAAAAAACTATTAAAAGTGACTTTTCTGCGTTTCCCATGTAATTCTGGCTTTTTCTTGTTTCACATGCAATTCTGTGGGACTTTGGTGTTTTTCCACCTAAGTGTGCCGAATGAGCTTCTCAGGCTGAGAAAACAAGCTTTTTCACACAAGCTGCCATTCTCTTCCAGAAGCACCTATCTGACAGTTTCCACCTCAGGAAGCCTCACAGCGGCGACTTGTACATTATAGAGTGGTTTGGTGTGGCTCTGTCACTTAGTTTGGCTGTAATGCAAAAAACTATTAAAAGTGACTTTTCTGCGTTTCCCATGTAATTCTGGCTTTTTGTTGTTTCACATGCAATTCTGTGGGACTTTGGTGTTTTTCCACCTAAGTGTGCCGAATGAGCTTCTCAGGCTGAGAAAACAAGCTTTTTCACACAAGCTGCCATTCTCTTCCAGAAGCACCTATGTGCCAGTTTCCACCTCAGGAAGCCTCACAGCGGCGACTTGTACATTATAGAGTGGTTTGGTGTGGCTCTGTCACTTAGTTTGGCTGTACTGCAAAAACTATTAAAAGTGACTTTTCTGCGTTTCCCATGTAATTCTGGCTTTTTGTTGTTTCACATGCAATTCTGTGGGACTTTGGTGTTTTTCCACCTAAGTGTGCTGAATGAGCTTCTCAGGCTGAGAAAACAAGCTTTTTCACACAAGCTGCCATTCTCTTCCAGAAGCACCTATGTGCCAGTTTCCACCTCAGGAAGCCTCACAGCGTCAACTTGTACATTATAGAGTGGTTTGGTGTGGCTCTGTCACTTAGTTTGGCTGTAATGCAAAAAACTATTAAAAGTGACTTTTCTGCGTTTCCCATGTAATTCTGGCTTTTTCTTGTTTCACATGCAATTCTGTGGGACTTTGGTGTTTTTCCACCTAAGTGTGCCGAATGAGCTTCTCAGGCTGAGAAAACAAGCTTTTTCACACAAGCTGCCATTCTCTTCCAGAAGCACCTATGTGCCAGTTTCCACCTCAGGAAGCCTCACAGCGGCGACTTGTACATTATAGAGTGGTTTTGTGTGGCTCTGTCACTTAGTTTGGCTGTAATGCACAAAACTATTAAAAGTGACTTTTCTGCGTTTCCCATGTAATTCTGGCTTTTTGTTGTTTCACATGCAATTCTGTGGGACTTTGGTGTTTTTCCACCTAAGTGTGCTGAATGAGCTTCTCAGGCTGAGAAAACAAGCTTTTTCACACAAGCTGCCATTCTCTTCCAGAAGCACCTATGTGCCAGTTTCCACCTCAGGAAGCCTCACAGCGGCGACTTGTACATTATAGAGTGGTTTTGTGTGGCTCTGTCACTTAGTTTGGCTGTAATGCACAAAACTATTAAAAGTGACTTTTCTGCGTTTCCCATGTAATTCTGGCTTTTTCTTGTTTCACATGCAATTCTGTGGGACTTTGGTGTTTTTCCACCTAAGTGTGCCGAATGAGCTTCTCAGGCTGAGAAAACAAGCTTTTTTACACAAGCTGCCATTCTCTTCCAGAAGCACCTATCTGCCAGTTTCCACCTCAGGAAGCTTCACAGCGGTGACTTGTACATTATAGAGTGGTTTTCTGTGTTCCAACTGAAATTATACTTATTCGACAGCAGAGGGCACACTTGACCACAGAATAATTCATTCTGGACTTCAAAAAGCTTCACAGTGGCATAATGAAATTGATGCATGAAGTGGTTTGGTGTGGCTCTCTCACATAGTTCAGCTGTAATGCACAAAACTATTAAAAGTGACTTTTCTGCGTTTCCCATGTAATTCTGGCTTTTTGTTGTTTCACATGCAATTCTGTGGGACTTTGGTGTTTTTCCACCTAAGTGTGCCGAATGAGCTTCTCAGGCTGAGAAAACAAGCTTTTTCACACAAGCTGCCATTCTCTTCCAGAAGCACCTATGTGCCAGTTTCCACCCCAGGAAGCCTCACAGCGGCGACTTGTACATTATAGAGTGGTTTGGTGTGGCTCTGTCACTTAGTTTGGCTGTAATGCAAAAAACTATTAAAAGTGACTTTTCTGCGTTTCCCATGTAATTCTGGCTTTTTCTTGTTTCACATGCCATTCTGTGGGACTTTGGTGTTTTTCCACCTAAGTGTGCCGAATGAGCTTCTCAGGCTGAGAAAACAAGCTTTTTCACACAAGCTGCCATTCTCTTCCAGAAGCACCTATGTGCCAGTTTCCACCTCATGAAGCCTCACAGCGGCGACTTGTACATTATAGAGTGGTTTTGTGTGGCTCTGTCACTTAGTTTGGCACTAAACTATTAAAAGTGACTTTTCTGCGTTTCCCATGTAATTCTGGCTTTTTGTTGTTTCACATGCAATTCTGTGGGACTTTGGTGTTTTTCCACCTAAGTGTGCCGAATGAGCTTCTCAGGCTGAGAAAACAAACTTTTTCACACAAGCTGCCATTCTCTTCCAGAAGCACCTATCTGACAGTTTCCACCTCAGGAAGCCTCACAGCGGCGACTTGTACATTATAGAGTGGTTTTGTGTGGCTCTGTCACTTAGTTTGGCTGTAATGCACAAAACTATTAAAAGTGACTTTTCTGCGTTTCCCATGTAATTCTGGCTTTTTCTTGTTTCACATGCAATTCTGTGGGACTTTGGTGTTTTTCCACCTAAGTGTGCCGAATGAGCTTCTCAGGCTGAGAAAACAAGCTTTTTTACACAAGCTGCCATTCTCTTCCAGAAGCACCTATCTGCCAGTTTCCACCTCAGGAAGCTTCACAGCGGTGACTTGTACATTATAGAGTGGTTTTCTGTGTTCCAACTGAAATTATGCTTATTCGACAGCAGAGGGCACACTTGACCACAGAATAATTCATTCTGGACTTCAAAAAGCTTCACAGTGGCATAATGAAATTGATGCATGAAGTGGTTTGGTGTGGCTCTCTCACATAGTTCAGCTGTAATGCACAAAACTATTAAAAGTGACTTTTCTGCGTTTCCCATGTAATTCTGGCTTTTTGTTGTTTCACATGCAATTCTGTGGGACTTTGGTGTTTTTCCACCTAAGTGTGCCGAATGAGCTTCTCAGGCTGAGAAAACATGCTTTTTCACACAAGCTGCCATTCTCTTCCAGAAGCACCTATGTGCCAGTTTCCACCCCAGGAAGCCTCACAGCGGCGACTTGTACATTATAGAGTGGTTTGGTGTGGCTCTGTCACTTAGTTTGGCTGTAATGCACAAAACTATTAAAAGTCACTTTTCTGCGTTTCCCATGTAATTCTGGCTTTTTCTTGTTTCACATGCAATTCTGTGGGACTTTGGTGTTTTTCCACCTAAGTGTGCTGAATGAGCTTCTCAGGCTGAGAAAACAAGCTTTTTCACACAAGCTGCCATTCTCTTCCAGAAGCACCTATGTGCCAGTTTCCACCTCAGGAAGCCTCACAGCGGCGACTTGTACATTATAGAGTGGTTTTGTGTGGCTCTGTCACTTAGTTTGGCTGTAATGCACAAAACTATTAAAAGTGACTTTTCTGCGTTTCCCATGTAATTCTGGCTTTTTGTTGTTTCACATGCAATTCTGTGGGACTTTGGTGTTTTTCCACCTAAGTGTGCTGAATGAGCTTCTCAGGCTGAGAAAACAAGCTTTTTCACACAAGCTGCCATTCTCTTCCAGAAGCACCTATGTGCCAGTTTCCACCTCAGGAAGCCTCACAGCGGCGACCTGTACATTATAGAGTGGTTTGGTGTGGCTCTGTCACTTAGTTTGGCTGTAATGCAAAAAACTATTAAAAGTGACTTTTCTGCGTTTCCCATGTAATTCTGGCTTTTTCTTGTTTCACATGCAATTCTGTGGGACTTTGGTGTTTTTCCACCTAAGTGTGCCGAATGAGCTTCTCAGGCTGAGAAAACAAGCTTTTTCACACAAGCTGCCATTCTCTTCCAGAAGCACCTATCTGACAGTTTCCACCTCAGGAAGCCTCACAGCGGCGACTTGTACATTATAGAGTGGTTTGGTGTGGCTCTGTCACTTAGTTTGGCTGTAATGCAAAAAACTATTAAAAGTGACTTTTCTGCGTTTCCCATGTAATTCTGGCTTTTTCTTGTTTCACATGCAATTCTGTGGGACTTTGGTGTTTTTCCACCTAAGTGTGCCGAATGAGCTTCTCAGGCTGAGAAAACAAGCTTTTTCACACAAGCTGCCATTCTCTTCCAGAAGCACCTATGTGCCAGTTTCCACCTCAGGAAGCCTCACAGCGGCGACTTGTACATTATAGAGTGGTTTTGTGTGGCTGTGTCACTTAGTTTGGCTGTAATGCACAAAACTATTAAAAGTGACTTTTCTGCGTTTCCCATGTAATTCTGGCTTTTTCTTGTTTCACATGCAATTCTGTGGGACTTTGGTGTTTTTCCACCTAAGTGTGCCCAATGAGCTTCTCAGGCCGAGAAAACAAGCTTTTTCACACAAGCTGCCATTCTCTTCCAGAAGCACCTATCTGACAGTTTCCACCTCAGGAAGCCTCACAGCGGCGACTTGTACATTATAGAGTGGTTTGGTGTGGCTCTCTCACTTAGTTTGGCTGTAATGCACAAAACTATTAAAAGTGACTTTTCTGCGTTTCCCATGTAATTCTGGCTTTTTCTTGTTTCACATGCAATTCTGTGGGACTTTGGTGTTTTTCCACCTAAGTGTGCTGAATGAGCTTCTCAGGCTGAGAAAACAAGCTTTTTCACACAAGCTGCCATTCTCTTCCAGAAGCACCTATGTGCCAGTTTCCACCTCAGGAAGCCTCACAGCGGTGACTTGTACATTATAGAGTGGTTTTGTGTGGCTGTGTCACTTAGTTTGGCTGTAATGCACAAAACTATTAAAAGTGACTTTTCTGCGTTTCCCATGTAATTCTGGCTTTTTCTTGTTTCACATGCAATTCTGTGGGACTTTGGTGTTTTTCCACCTAAGTGTGCCGAATGAGCTTCTCAGGCTGAGAAAACAAGCTTTTTCACACAAGCTGCCATTCTCTTCCAGAAGCACTTATCTGACAGTTTCCACCTCAGGAAGCCTCACTGCGGCGACTTGTACATTATAGAGTGGTTTGGTGTGGCTCTGTCACTTAGTTTGCCTGTAATGCACAAAACTATTAAAAGTGACTTTTCTGCATTTCCCATGTAATTCTGGCTTTTTCTTGTTTCACATGCAATTCTGTGGGACTTTGGTGTTTTTCCACCTAAGTGTGCCGAATGAGCTTCTCAGGCTGAGAAAACAAGCTTTTTCACACAAGCTGCCATTCTCTTCCAGAAGCACCTATCTTACAGTTTCCACCTCAGGAAGCCTCACAGCGGCGACTTGTACATTATAGAGTGGTTTTGTGTGGCTGTGTCACTTAGTTTGGCTGTAATGCACAAAACTATTAAAAGTGACTTTTCTGCGTTTCCCATGTAATTCTGGCTTTTTCTTGTTTCACATGCAATTCTGTGGGACTTTGGTGTTTTTCCACCTAAGTGTGCCGAATGAGCTTCTCAGGCTGAGAAAACAAGGTTTTTCACACAAGCTGCCATTCTCTTCCAGAAGCACCTATGTGCCAGTTTCCACCTCAGGAAGCCTCACAGCGGCGACTTGTACATTATAGAGTGGTTTTGTGTGGCTCTGTCACTTAGTTTGGCACTAAACTATTAAAAGTGACTTTTCTGCGTTTCCCATGTAATTCTGGCTTTTTGTTGTTTCACATGCAATTCTGTGGGACTTTGGTGTTTTTCCACCTAAGTGTGCTGAATGAGCTTCTCAGGCTGAGAAAACAAGCTTTTTCACACAAGCTGCCATTCTCTTCCAGAAGCACCTATGTGCCAGTTTCCACCTCAGGAAGCCTCACAGCGGCAACTTGTACATTATAGAGTGGTTTGGTGTGGCTCTGTCACTTAGTTTGGCTGTAAGCAAAAAACTATTAAAAGTGACTTTTCTGCGTTTCCCATGTAATTCTGGCTTTTTCTTGTTTCACATGCAATTCTGTGGGACTTTGGTGTTTTTCCACCTAAGTGTGCCGAATGAGCTTCTCAGGCTGAGAAAACAAGCTTTTTCACACAAGCTGCCATTCTCTTCCAGAAGCACCTATGTGCCAGTTTCCACCTCAGGAAGCCTCACAGCGGCGACTTGTACATTATAGAGTGGTTTTGTGTGGCTCTGTCACTTAGTTTGGCTGTAATGCACAAAACTATTAAAAGTGACTTTTCTGCGTTTCCCATGTAATTCTGGCTTTTTGTTGTTTCACATGCAATTCTGTGGGACTTTGGTGTTTTTCCACCTAAGTGTGCTGAAGAGCTTCTCAGGCTGAGAAAACAAGCTTTTTCACACAAGCTGCCATTCTCTTCCAGAAGCACCTATCTGACAGTTTCCACCTCAGGAAGCCTCACAGCGGCGACTTGTACATTATAGAGTGGTTTTGTGTGGCTCTGTCACTTAGTTTGGCTGTAATGCACAAAACTATTAAAAGTGACTTTTCTGCGTTTCCCATGTAATTCTGGCTTTTTCTTGTTTCACATGCAATTCTGTGGGACTTTGGTGTTTTTCCACCTAAGTGTGCCGAATGAGCTTCTCAGGCTGAGAAAACAAGCTTTTTCACACAAGCTGCCATTCTCTTCCAGAAGCACCTATGTGCCAGTTTCCACCTCAGGAAGCCTCACAGCGGCGACTTGTACATTATAGAGTGGTTTTGTGTGGCTCTGTCACTTAGTTTGGCTGTAATGCAAAAAACTATTAAAAGTGACTTTTCTGCGTTTCCCATGTAATTCTGGCTTTTTGTTGTTTCACATGCAATTCTGTGGGACTTTGGTGTTTTTCCACCTAAGTGTGCCGAATGAGCTTCTCAGGCTGAGAAAACAAGCTTTTTCACACAAGCTGCCATTCTCTTCCAGAAGCACCTATCTGACAGTTTCCACCTCAGGAAGCCTCACAGCGGCGACTTGTACATTATAGAGTGGTTTGGTGTGGCTCTGTCACTTAGTTTGGCTGTAATGCAAAAAACTATTAAAAGTGACTTTTCTGCGTTTCCCATGTAATTCTGGCTTTTTCTTGTTTCACATGCCATTCTGTGGGACTTTGGTGTTTTTCCACCTAAGTGTGCCGAATGAGCTTCTCAGGCTGAGAAAACAAGCTTTTTCACACAAGCTGCCATTCTCTTCCAGAAGCACCTATGTGCCAGTTTCCACCTATGGAAGCCTCACAGCGGCGACTTGTACATTATAGAGTGGTTTTGTGTGGCTGTGTCACTTAGTTTGGCTGTAATGCACAAAACTATTAAAAGTGACTTTTCTGCGTTTCCCATGTAATTCTGGCTTTTTCTTGTTTCACATGCAATTCTGTGGGACTTTGGTGTTTTTCCACCTAAGTGTGCCGAATGAGCTTCTCAGGCTGAGAAAACAAGCTTTTTCACACAAGCTGCCATTCTCTTCCAGAAGCACCTATGTGCCAGTTTCCACCCCAGGAAGCCTCACAGCGGCGACTTGTACATTATAGAGTGGTTTGGTGTGGCTCTGTCACTTAGTTTGGCTGTAATGCACAAAACTATTAAAAGTCACTTTTCTGCGTTTCCCATGTAATTCTGGCTTTTTCTTGTTTCACATGCAATTCTGTGGGACTTTGGTGTTTTTCCACCTAAGTGTGCCGAATGAGCTTCTCAGGCTGAGAAAACAAGCTTTTTCACACAAGCTGCCATTCTCTTCCAGAAGCACCTATGTGCCAGTTTCCACCTCAGGAAGCCTCACAGCGGCGACTTGTACATTATAGAGTGGTTTTGTGTGGCTCTGTCACTTAGTTTGGCACTAAACTATTAAAAGTGACTTTTCTGCGTTTCCCATGTAATTCTGGCTTTTTGTTGTTTCACATGCAATTCTGTGGGACTTTGGTGTTTTTCCACCTAAGTGTGCTGAATGAGCTTCTCAGGCTGAGAAAACAAGCTTTTTCACACAAGCTGCCATTCTCTTCCAGAAGCACCTATGTGCCAGTTTCCACCTCAGGAAGCCTCACAGCGGCAACTTGTACATTATAGAGTGGTTTGGTGTGGCTCTGTCACTTAGTTTGGCTGTAATGCAAAAAACTATTAAAAGTGACTTTTCTGCGTTTCCCATGTAATTCTGGCTTTTTGTTGTTTCACATGCAATTCTGTGGGACTTTGGTGTTTTTCCACCTAAGTGTGCCGAATGAGCTTCTCAGGCTGAGAAAACAAGCTTTTTCACACAAGCTGCCATTCTCTTCCAGAAGCACCTATGTGCCAGTTTCCACCTCAGGAAGCCTCACAGCGGCGACTTGTACATTATAGAGTGGTTTTGTGTGGCTCTGTCACTTAGTTTGGCTGTAATGCACAAAACTATTAAAAGTGACTTTTCTGCGTTTCCCATGTAATTCTGGCTTTTTGTTGTTTCACATGCAATTCTGTGGGACTTTGGTGTTTTTCCACCTAAGTGTGCCGAATGAGCTTCTCAGGCTGAGAAAACAAGCTTTTTCACACAAGCTGCCATTCTCTTCCAGAAGCACCTATCTGACAGTTTCCACCTCAGGAAGCCTCACAGCGGCGACTTGTACATTATAGAGTGGTTTTCTGTGTTCCAACTGAAATTATGCTTATTCGACAGCAGAGGGCACACTTGACCACAGAATAATTCATTCTGGACTTCAAAAAGCTTCACAGTGGCATAATGAAATTGATGCATGAAGTGGTTTGGTGTGGCTCTCTCACATAGTTCAGCTGTAATGCACAAAACTATTAAAAGTGACTTTTCTGCGTTTCCCATGTAATTCTGGCTTTTTGTTGTTTCACATGCAATTCTGTGGGACTTTGGTGTTTTTCCACCTAAGTGTGCCGAATGAGCTTCTCAGGCTGAGAAAACAAGCTTTTTCACACAAGCTGCCATTCTCTTCCAGAAGCACCTATGTGCCAGTTTCCACCCCAGGAAGCCTCACAGCGGCGACTTGTACATTATAGAGTGGTTTGGTGTGGCTCTGTCACTTAGTTTGGCTGTAATGCACAAAACTATTAAAAGTCACTTTTCTGCGTTTCCCATGTAATTCTGGCTTTTTCTTGTTTCACATGCAATTCTGTGGGACTTTGGTGTTTTTCCACCTAAGTGTGCCGAATGAGCTTCTCAGGCTGAGAAAACAAGCTTTTTCACACAAGCTGCCATTGTCTTCCAGAAGCACCTATGTGCCAGTTTCCACCTCAGGAAGCCTCACAGCGGCGACTTGTACATTATAGAGTGGTTTTGTGTGGCTGTGTCACTTAGTTTGGCTGTAATGCACAAAACTATTAAAAGTGACTTTTCTGCGTTTCCCATGTAATTCTGGCTTTTTCTTGTTTCACATGCAATTCTGTGGGACTTTGGTGTTTTTCCACCTAAGTGTGCCCAATGAGCTTCTCAGGCTGAGAAAACAAGCTTTTTCACACAAGCTGACATTCTCTTCCAGAAGCACCTATGTGCCAGTTTCCACCTCAGGAAGCCTCACAGCGGCGACTTGTACATTATAGAGTGGTTTGGTGTGGCTCTGTCACTTAGTTTGGCTGTAATGCACAAAACTATTAAAAGTGACTTTTCTGCGTTTCCCATGTAATTCTGGCTTTTTCTTGTTTCACATGCAATTCTGTGGGACTTTGGTGTTTTTCCACCTAAGTGTGCCGAATGAGCTTCTCAGGCTGAGAAAACAAGCTTTTTCACACAAGCTGCCATTCTCTTCCAGAAGCACCTATGTGCCAGTTTCCACCTCAGGAAGCCTCACAGCGGCGACTTGTACATTATAGAGTGGTTTTGTGTGGCTGTGTCACTTAGTTTGGCTGTAATGCACAAAACTATTAAAAGTGACTTTTCTGCGTTTCCCATGTAATTCTGGCTTTTTCTTGTTTCACATGCAATTCTGTGGGACTTTGGTGTTTTTCCACCTAAGTGTGCCCAATGAGCTTCTCAGGCTGAGAAAACAAGCTTTTTCACACAAGCTGCCATTCTCTTCCAGAAGCACCTATGTGCCAGTTTCCACCCCAGGAAGCCTCACAGCGGCGACTTGTACATTATAGAGTGGTTTGGTGTGGCTCTGTCACTTAGTTTGGCTGTAATGCACAAAACTATTAAAAGTCACTTTTCTGCGTTTCCCATGTAATTCTGGCTTTTTCTTGTTTCACATGCAATTCTGTGGGACTTTGGTGTTTTTCCACCTAAGTGTGCCGAATGAGCTTCTCAGGCTGAGAAAACAAGCTTTTTCACACAAGCTGCCATTCTCTTCCAGAAGCACCTATGTGCCAGTTTCCACCTCAGGAAGCCTCACAGCGGCGACTTGTACATTATAGAGTGGTTTTGTGTGGCTCTGTCACTTAGTTTGGCTGACTAAACTATTAAAAGTGACTTTTCTGCGTTTCCCATGTAATTCTGGCTTTTTGTTGTTTCACATGCAATTCTGTGGGACTTTGGTGTTTTTCCACCTAAGTGTGCTGAATGAGCTTCTCAGGCTGAGAAAACAAGCTTTTTCACACAAGCTGCCATTCTCTTCCAGAAGCACCTATGTGCCAGTTTCCACCTCAGGAAGCCTCACAGCGGCAACTTGTACATTATAGAGTGGTTTTGGTGTGGCTCTGTCACTTAGTTTGGCTGTAATGCAAAAAACTATTAAAAGTGACTTTTCTGCGTTTCCCATGTAATTCTGGCTTTTTGTTGTTTCACATGCAATTCTGTGGGACTTTGGTGTTTTTCCACCTAAGTGTGCCGAATGAGCTTCTCAGGCTGAGAAAACAAGCTTTTTCACACAAGCTGCCATTCTCTTCCAGAAGCACCTATGTGCCAGTTTCCACCTCAGGAAGCCTCACAGCGGCGACTTGTACATTATAGAGTGGTTTTGTGTGGCTCTGTCACTTAGTTTGGCTGTAATGCACAAAACTATTAAAAGTGACTTTTCTGCGTTTCCCATGTAATTCTGGCTTTTTGTTGTTTCACATGCAATTCTGTGGGACTTTGGTGTTTTTCCACCTAAGTGTGCCGAATGAGCTTCTCAGGCTGAGAAAACAAGCTTTTTCACACAAGCTGCCATTCTCTTCCAGAAGCACCTATCTGACAGTTTCCACCTCAGGAAGCCTCACAGCGGCGACTTGTACATTATAGAGTGG
The DNA here is from genome assembly GCF_905237075.1 of Dicentrarchus labrax. Taxonomy (NCBI): domain Eukaryota; kingdom Metazoa; phylum Chordata; class Actinopteri; family Moronidae; genus Dicentrarchus; species Dicentrarchus labrax. The sequence continues at coordinate 55,945 of NW_026136920.1, read as the reverse complement.
TTTTCTGTGTTCCAACTGAAATTATGCTTATTCGACAGCAGAGGGCACACTTGACCACAGAATAATTCATTCTGGACTTCAAAAAGCTTCACAGTGGCATAATGAAATTGATGCATGAAGTGGTTTGGTGTGGCTCTCTCACATAGTTCAGCTGTAATGCACAAAACTATTAAAAGTGACTTTTCTGCGTTTCCCATGTAATTCTGGCTTTTTGTTGTTTCACATGCAATTCTGTGGGACTTTGGTGTTTTTCCACCTAAGTGTGCCGAATGAGCTTCTCAGGCTGAGAAAACAAGCTTTTTCACACAAGCTGCCATTCTCTTCCAGAAGCACCTATGTGCCAGTTTCCACCCCAGGAAGCCTCACAGCGGCGACTTGTACATTATAGAGTGGTTTGGTGTGGCTCTGTCACTTAGTTTGGCTGTAATGCACAAAACTATTAAAAGTCACTTTTCTGCGTTTCCCATGTAATTCTGGCTTTTTCTTGTTTCACATGCAATTCTGTGGGACTTTGGTGTTTTTCCACCTAAGTGTGCCGAATGAGCTTCTCAGGCTGAGAAAACAAGCTTTTTCACACAAGCTGCCATTGTCTTCCAGAAGCACCTATGTGCCAGTTTCCACCTCAGGAAGCCTCACAGCGGCGACTTGTACATTATAGAGTGGTTTTGTGTGGCTGTGTCACTTAGTTTGGCTGTAATGCACAAAACTATTAAAAGTGACTTTTCTGCGTTTCCCATGTAATTCTGGCTTTTTCTTGTTTCACATGCAATTCTGTGGGACTTTGGTGTTTTTCCACCTAAGTGTGCCCAATGAGCTTCTCAGGCTGAGAAAACAAGCTTTTTCACACAAGCTGCCATTCTCTTCCAGAAGCACCTATGTGCCAGTTTCCACCCCAGGAAGCCTCACAGCGGCGACTTGTACATTATAGAGTGGTTTGGTGTGGCTCTGTCACTTAGTTTGGCTGTAATGCACAAAACTATTAAAAGTGACTTTTCTGCGTTTCCCATGTAATTCTGGCTTTTTCTTGTTTCACATGCAATTCTGTGGGACTTTGGTGTTTTTCCACCTAAGTGTGCCGAATGAGCTTCTCAGGCTGAGAAAACAAGCTTTTTCACACAAGCTGCCATTCTCTTCCAGAAGCACCTATGTGCCAGTTTCCACCTCAGGAAGCCTCACAGCGGCGACTTGTACATTATAGAGTGGTTTTGTGTGGCTGTGTCACTTAGTTTGGCTGTAATGCACAAAACTATTAAAAGTGACTTTTCTGCGTTTCCCATGTAATTCTGGCTTTTTCTTGTTTCACATGCAATTCTGTGGGACTTTGGTGTTTTTCCACCTAAGTGTGCCCAATGAGCTTCTCAGGCTGAGAAAACAAGCTTTTTCACACAAGCTGCCATTCTCTTCCAGAAGCACCTATGTGCCAGTTTCCACCCCAGGAAGCCTCACAGCGGCGACTTGTACATTATAGAGTGGTTTGGTGTGGCTCTGTCACTTAGTTTGGCTGTAATGCACAAAACTATTAAAAGTCACTTTTCTGCGTTTCCCATGTAATTCTGGCTTTTTCTTGTTTCACATGCAATTCTGTGGGACTTTGGTGTTTTTCCACCTAAGTGTGCCGAATGAGCTTCTCAGGCTGAGAAAACAAGCTTTTTCACACAAGCTGCCATTCTCTTCCAGAAGCACCTATGTGCCAGTTTCCACCTCAGGAAGCCTCACAGCGGCGACTTGTACATTATAGAGTGGTTTTGTGTGGCTCTGTCACTTAGTTTGGCGACTAAACTATTAAAAGTGACTTTTCTGCGTTTCCCATGTAATTCTGGCTTTTTGTTGTTTCACATGCAATTCTGTGGGACTTTGGTGTTTTTCCACCTAAGTGTGCTGAATGAGCTTCTCAGGCTGAGAAAACAAGCTTTTTCACACAAGCTGCCATTCTCTTCCAGAAGCACCTATGTGCCAGTTTCCACCTCAGGAAGCCTCACAGCGGCAACTTGTACATTATAGAGTGGTTTGGTGTGGCTCTGTCACTTAGTTTGGCTGTAATGCAAAAAACTATTAAAAGTGACTTTTCTGCGTTTCCCATGTAATTCTGGCTTTTTCTTGTTTCACATGCAATTCTGTGGGACTTTGGTGTTTTTCCACCTAAGTGTGCCGAATGAGCTTCTCAGGCTGAGAAAACAAGCTTTTTCACACAAGCTGCCATTCTCTTCCAGAAGCACCTATGTGCCAGTTTCCACCTCAGGAAGCCTCACAGCGGCGACTTGTACATTATAGAGTGGTTTTGTGTGGCTCTGTCACTTAGTTTGGCTGTAATGCACAAAACTATTAAAAGTGACTTTTCTGCGTTTCCCATGTAATTCTGGCTTTTTGTTGTTTCACATGCAATTCTGTGGGACTTTGGTGTTTTTCCACCTAAGTGTGCTGAATGAGCTTCTCAGGCTGAGAAAACAAGCTTTTTCACACAAGCTGCCATTCTCTTCCAGAAGCACCTATGTGCCAGTTTCCACCTCAGGAAGCCTCACAGCGGCGACTTGTACATTATAGAGTGGTTTTGTGTGGCTGTGTCACTTAGTTTGGCTGTAATGCACAAAACTATTAAAAGTGACTTTTCTGCGTTTCCCATGTAATTCTGGCTTTTTCTTGTTTCACATGCAATTCTGTGGGACTTTGGTGTTTTTCCACCTAAGTGTGCCCAATGAGCTTCTCAGGCTGAGAAAACAAGCTTTTTCACACAAGCTGCCATTCTCTTCCAGAAGCACCTATGTGCCAGTTTCCACCCCAGGAAGCCTCACAGCGGCGACTTGTACATTATAGAGTGGTTTGGTGTGGCTCTGTCACTTAGTTTGGCTGTAATGCACAAAACTATTAAAAGTGACTTTTCTGCGTTTCCCATGTAATTCTGGCTTTTTCTTGTTTCACATGCAATTCTGTGGGACTTTGGTGTTTTTCCACCTAAGTGTGCCGAATGAGCTTCTCAGGCTGAGAAAACAAGCTTTTTCACACAAGCTGCCATTCTCTTCCAGAAGCACCTATGTGCCAGTTTCCACCTCAGGAAGCCTCACAGCGGCGACTTGTACATTATAGAGTGGTTTTGTGTGGCTCTGTCACTTAGTTTGGCACTAAACTATTAAAAGTGACTTTTCTGCGTTTCCCATGTAATTCTGGCTTTTTGTTGTTTCACATGCAATTCTGTGGGACTTTGGTGTTTTTCCACCTAAGTGTGCTGAATGAGCTTCTCAGGCTGAGAAAACAAGCTTTTTCACACAAGCTGCCATTCTCTTCCAGAAGCACCTATGTGCCAGTTTCCACCTCAGGAAGCCTCACAGCGGCAACTTGTACATTATAGAGTGGTTTGGTGTGGCTCTGTCACTTAGTTTGGCTGTAATGCAAAAAACTATTAAAAGTGACTTTTCTGCGTTTCCCATGTAATTCTGGCTTTTTCTTGTTTCACATGCAATTCTGTGGGACTTTGGTGTTTTTCCACCTAAGTGTGCCGAATGAGCTTCTCAGGCTGAGAAAACAAGCTTTTTCACACAAGCTGCCATTCTCTTCCAGAAGCACCTATGTGCCAGTTTCCACCTCAGGAAGCCTCACAGCGGCGACTTGTACATTATAGAGTGGTTTTGTGTGGCTCTGTCACTTAGTTTGGCTGTAATGCACAAAACTATTAAAAGTGACTTTTCTGCGTTTCCCATGTAATTCTGGCTTTTTGTTGTTTCACATGCAATTCTGTGGGACTTTGGTGTTTTTCCACCTAAGTGTGCTGAAGAGCTTCTCAGGCTGAGAAAACAAGCTTTTTCACACAAGCTGCCATTCTCTTCCAGAAGCACCTATGTGCCAGTTTCCACCTCAGGAAGCCTCACAGCGGCAACTTGTACATTATAGAGTGGTTTGGTGTGGCTCTGTCACTTAGTTTGGCTGTAATGCAAAAAACTATTAAAAGTGACTTTTCTGCGTTTCCCATGTAATTCTGGCTTTTTCTTGTTTCACATGCAATTCTGTGGGACTTTGGTGTTTTTCCACCTAAGTGTGCCGAATGAGCTTCTCAGGCTGAGAAAACAAGCTTTTTCACACAAGCTGCCATTCTCTTCCAGAAGCACCTATGTGCCAGTTTCCACCTCAGGAAGCCTCACAGCGGCGACTTGTACATTATAGAGTGGTTTTGTGTGGCTCTGTCACTTAGTTTGGCTGTAATGCACAAAACTATTAAAAGTGACTTTTCTGCGTTTCCCATGTAATTCTGGCTTTTTGTTGTTTCACATGCAATTCTGTGGGACTTTGGTGTTTTTCCACCTAAGTGTGCTGAAGAGCTTCTCAGGCTGAGAAAACAAGCTTTTTCACACAAGCTGCCATTCTCTTCCAGAAGCACCTATCTGACAGTTTCCACCTCAGGAAGCCTCACAGCGGCGACTTGTACATTATAGAGTGGTTTTGTGTGGCTCTGTCACTTAGTTTGGCTGTAATGCACAAAACTATTAAAAGTGACTTTTCTGCGTTTCCCATGTAATTCTGGCTTTTTCTTGTTTCACATGCAATTCTGTGGGACTTTGGTGTTTTTCCACCTAAGTGTGCCGAATGAGCTTCTCAGGCTGAGAAAACAAGCTTTTTTACACAAGCTGCCATTCTCTTCCAGAAGCACCTATCTGCCAGTTTCCACCTCAGGAAGCTTCACAGCGGTGACTTGTACATTATAGAGTGGTTTTCTGTGTTCCAACTGAAATTATGCTTATTCGACAGCAGAGGGCACACTTGACCACAGAATAATTCATTCTGGACTTCAAAAAGCTTCACAGTGGCATAATGAAATTGATGCATGAAGTGGTTTGGTGTGGCTCTCTCACATAGTTCAGCTGTAATGCACAAAACTATTAAAAGTGACTTTTCTGCGTTTCCCATGTAATTCTGGCTTTTTCTTGTTTCACATGCAATTCTGTGGGACTTTGGTGTTTTTCCACCTAAGTGTGCCGAATGAGTTTCTCAGGCTGAGAAAACAAGCTTTTTCACACAAGCTGCCATTCTCTTCCAGAAGCACCTATCTGACAGTTTCCACCTCAGGAAGCCTCACAGCGGCGACTTGTACATTATAGAGTGGTTTGGTGTGGCTCTGTCACTTAGTTTGGCTGTAATGCAAAAAACTATTAAAAGTGACTTTTCTGCGTTTCCCATGTAATTCTGGCTTTTTCTTGTTTCACATGCAATTCTGTGGGACTTTGGTGTTTTTCCACCTAAGTGTGCCGAATGAGCTTCTCAGGCTGAGAAAACAAGCTTTTTCACACAAGCTGCCATTCTCTTCCAGAAGCACCTATGTGCCAGTTTCCACCTCATGTAGCCTCACAGCGGCGACTTGTACATTATAGAGTGGTTTTGTGTGGCTGTGTCACTTAGTTTGGCTGTAATGCACAAAACTATTAAAAGTGACTTTTCTGCGTTTCCCATGTAATTCTGGCTTTTTCTTGTTTCACATGCAATTCTGTGGGACTTTGGTGTTTTTCCACCTAAGTGTGCTGAATGAGCTTCTCAGGCTGAGAAAACAAGCTTTTTCACACAAGCTGCCATTCTCTTCCAGAAGCACCTATGTGCCAGTTTCCACCTCAGGAAGCCTCACAGCGGTGACTTGTAAATTATAGAGTGGTTTGGTGTGGCTCTGTCACTTAGTTTGGCTGTAATGCAAAAAACTATTAAAAGTGACTTTTCTGCGTTTCCCATGTAATTCTGGCTTTTTCTTGTTTCACATGCAATTCTGTGGGACTTTGGTGTTTTTCCACCTAAGTGTGCCCAATGAGCTTCTCAGGCTGAGAAAACAAGCTTTTTCACACAAGCTGCCATTCTCTTCCAGAAGCACCTATCTGACAGTTTCCACCTCAGGAAGCCTCACAGCGGCGACTTGTACATTATAGAGTGGTTTGGTGTGGCTCTGTCACTTAGTTTGGCTGTAATGCAAAAAACTATTAAAAGTGACTTTTCTGCGTTTCCCATGTAATTCTGGCTTTTTGTTGTTTCACATGCAATTCTGTGGGACTTTGGTGTTTTTCCACCTAAGTGTGCCGAATGAGCTTCTCAGGCTGAGAAAACAAGCTTTTTCACACAAGCTGCCATTCTCTTCCAGAAGCACCTATGTGCCAGTTTCCACCTCAGGAAGCCTCACAGCGGCGACTTGTACATTATAGAGTGGTTTTGTGTGGCTCTGTCACTTAGTTTGGCTGTAATGCACAAAACTATTAAAAGTGACTTTTCTGCGTTTCCCATGTAATTCTGGCTTTTTGTTGTTTCACATGCAATTCTGTGGGACTTTGGTGTTTTTCCACCTAAGTGTGCTGAAGAGCTTCTCAGGCTGAGAAAACAAGCTTTTTCACACAAGCTGCCATTCTCTTCCAGAAGCACCTATGTGCCAGTTTCCACCTCAGGAAGCCTCACAGCGGCGACTTGTACATTATAGAGTGGTTTTGTGTGGCTGTGTCACTTAGTTTGGCTGTAATGCACAAAACTATTAAAAGTGACTTTTCTGCGTTTCCCATGTAATTCTGGCTTTTTCTTGTTTCACATGCAATTCTGTGGGACTTTGGTGTTTTTCCACCTAAGTGTGCCCAATGAGCTTCTCAGGCTGAGAAAACAAGCTTTTTCACACAAGCTGCCATTCTCTTCCAGAAGCACCTATGTGCCAGTTTCCACCCCAGGAAGCCTCACAGCGGCGACTTGTACATTATAGAGTGGTTTGGTGTGGCTCTGTCACTTAGTTTGGCTGTAATGCACAAAACTATTAAAAGTCACTTTTCTGCGTTTCCCATGTAATTCTGGCTTTTTCTTGTTTCACATGCAATTCTGTGGGACTTTGGTGTTTTTCCACCTAAGTGTGCCGAATGAGCTTCTCAGGCTGAGAAAACAAGCTTTTTCACACAAGCTGCCATTCTCTTCCAGAAGCACCTATGTGCCAGTTTCCACCTCAGGAAGCCTCACAGCGGCGACTTGTACATTATAGAGTGGTTTTGTGTGGCTCTGTCACTTAGTTTGGCTGACTAAACTATTAAAAGTGACTTTTCTGCGTTTCCCATGTAATTCTGGCTTTTTGTTGTTTCACATGCAATTCTGTGGGACTTTGGTGTTTTTCCACCTAAGTGTGCTGAATGAGCTTCTCAGGCTGAGAAAACAAGCTTTTTCACACAAGCTGCCATTCTCTTCCAGAAGCACCTATGTGCCAGTTTCCACCTCAGGAAGCCTCACAGCGGCAACTTGTACATTATAGAGTGGTTTGGTGTGGCTCTGTCACTTAGTTTGGCTGTAATGCAAAAAACTATTAAAAGTGACTTTTCTGCGTTTCCCATGTAATTCTGGCTTTTTCTTGTTTCACATGCAATTCTGTGGGACTTTGGTGTTTTTCCACCTAAGTGTGCCGAATGAGCTTCTCAGGCTGAGAAAACAAGCTTTTTCACACAAGCTGCCATTCTCTTCCAGAAGCACCTATGTGCCAGTTTCCACCTCAGGAAGCCTCACAGCGGCGACTTGTACATTATAGAGTGGTTTTGTGTGGCTCTGTCACTTAGTTTGGCTGTAATGCACAAAACTATTAAAAGTGACTTTTCTGCGTTTCCCATGTAATTCTGGCTTTTTGTTGTTTCACATGCAATTCTGTGGGACTTTGGTGTTTTTCCACCTAAGTGTGCTGAAGAGCTTCTCAGGCTGAGAAAACAAGCTTTTTCACACAAGCTGCCATTCTCTTCCAGAAGCACCTATGTGCCAGTTTCCACCTCAGGAAGCCTCACAGCGGCAACTTGTACATTATAGAGTGGTTTGGTGTGGCTCTGTCACTTAGTTTGGCTGTAATGCAAAAAACTATTAAAAGTGACTTTTCTGCGTTTCCCATGTAATTCTGGCTTTTTCTTGTTTCACATGCAATTCTGTGGGACTTTGGTGTTTTTCCACCTAAGTGTGCCGAATGAGCTTCTCAGGCTGAGAAAACAAGCTTTTTCACACAAGCTGCCATTCTCTTCCAGAAGCACCTATGTGCCAGTTTCCACCTCAGGAAGCCTCACAGCGGCGACTTGTACATTATAGAGTGGTTTTGTGTGGCTCTGTCACTTAGTTTGGCTGTAATGCACAAAACTATTAAAAGTGACTTTTCTGCGTTTCCCATGTAATTCTGGCTTTTTGTTGTTTCACATGCAATTCTGTGGGACTTTGGTGTTTTTCCACCTAAGTGTGCTGAATGAGCTTCTCAGGCTGAGAAAACAAGCTTTTTCACACAAGCTGCCATTCTCTTCCAGAAGCACCTATCTGACAGTTTCCACCTCAGGAAGCCTCACAGCGGCGACTTGTACATTATAGAGTGGTTTTGTGTGGCTCTGTCACTTAGTTTGGCTGTAATGCACAAAACTATTAAAAGTGACTTTTCTGCGTTTCCCATGTAATTCTGGCTTTTTCTTGTTTCACATGCAATTCTGTGGGACTTTGGTGTTTTTCCACCTAAGTGTGCCGAATGAGCTTCTCAGGCTGAGAAAACAAGCTTTTTCACACAAGCTGCCATTCTCTTCCAGAAGCACCTATCTGCCAGTTTCCACCTCAGGAAGCTTCACAGCGGTGACTTGTACATTATAGAGTGGTTTTACTGTGTTCCAACTGAAATTATGCTTATTCGACAGCAGAGGGCACACTTGACCACAGAATAATTCATTCTGGACTTCAAAAAGCTTCACAGTGGCATAATGAAATTGATGCATGAAGTGGTTTGGTGTGGCTCTCTCACATAGTTCAGCTGTAATGCACAAAACTATTAAAAGTGACTTTTCTGCGTTTCCCATGTAATTCTGGCTTTTTCTTGTTTCACATGCAATTCTGTGGGACTTTGGTGTTTTTCCACCTAAGTGTGCCGAATGAGTTTCTCAGGCTGAGAAAACAAGCTTTTTCACACAAGCTGCCATTCTCTTCCAGAAGCACCTATCTGACAGTTTCCACCTCAGGAAGCCTCACAGCGGCGACTTGTACATTATAGAGTGGTTTGGTGTGGCTCTGTCACTTAGTTTGGCTGTAATGCAAAAAACTATTAAAAGTGACTTTTCTGCGTTTCCCATGTAATTCTGGCTTTTTCTTGTTTCACATGCAATTCTGTGGGACTTTGGTGTTTTTCCACCTAAGTGTGCCGAATGAGCTTCTCAGGCTGAGAAAACAAGCTTTTTCACACAAGCTGCCATTCTCTTCCAGAAGCACCTATGTGCCAGTTTCCACCTCAGGAAGCCTCACAGCGGCGACTTGTACATTATAGAGTGGTTTTGTGTGGCTGTGTCACTTAGTTTGGCTGTAATGCACAAAACTATTAAAAGTGACTTTTCTGCGTTTCCCATGTAATTCTGGCTTTTTCTTGTTTCACATGCAATTCTGTGGGACTTTGGTGTTTTTCCACCTAAGTGTGCTGAATGAGCTTCTCAGGCTGAGAAAACAAGCTTTTTCACACAAGCTGCCATTCTCTTCCAGAAGCACCTATGTGCCAGTTTCCACCTCAGGAAGCCTCACAGCGGTGACTTGTAAATTATAGAGTGGTTTGGTGTGGCTCTGTCACTTAGTTTGGCTGTAATGCAAAAAACTATTAAAAGTGACTTTTCTGCGTTTCCCATGTAATTCTGGCTTTTTCTTGTTTCACATGCAATTCTGTGGGACTTTGGTGTTTTTCCACCTAAGTGTGCCGAATGAGCTTCTCAGGCTGAGAAAACAAGCTTTTTCACACAAGCTGCCATTCTCTTCCAGAAGCACCTATCTGACAGTTTCCACCTCAGGAAGCCTCACAGCGGCGACTTGTACATTATAGAGTGGTTTGGTGTGGCTCTGTCACTTAGTTTGGCTGTAATGCAAAAAACTATTAAAAGTGACTTTTCTGCGTTTCCCATGTAATTCTGGCTTTTTGTTGTTTCACATGCAATTCTGTGGGACTTTGGTGTTTTTCCACCTAAGTGTGCCGAATGAGCTTCTCAGGCTGAGAAAACAAGCTTTTTCACACAAGCTGCCATTCTCTTCCAGAAGCACCTATGTGCCAGTTTCCACCTCAGGAAGCCTCACAGCGGCGACTTGTACATTATAGAGTGGTTTTGTGTGGCTGTGTCACTTAGTTTGGCTGTAATGCACAAAACTATTAAAAGTGACTTTTCTGCGTTTCCCATGTAATTCTGGCTTTTTTCTTGTTTCACATGCAATTCTGTGGGACTTTGGTGTTTTTCCACCTAAGTGTGCTGAATGAGCTTCTCAGGCTGAGAAAACAAGCTTTTCCACACAAGCTGCCATTCTCTTCCAGAAGCACCTATGTGCCAGTTTCCACCTCAGGAAGCCTCACAGCGGCAACTTGTACATTATAGAGTGGTTTGGTGTGGCTCTGTCACTTAGTTTGGCTGTAATGCACAAAACTATTAAAAGTGACTTTTCTGCGTTTCCCATGTAATTCTGGCTTTTTCTTGTTTCACATGCAATTCTGTGGGACTTTGGTGTTTTTCCACCTAAGTGTGCCGAATGAGCTTCTCAGGCTGAGAAAACAAGCTTTTTCACACAAGCTGCCATTCTCTTCCAGAAGCACCTATGTGCCAGTTTCCACCCCAGGAAGCCTCACAGCGGCGACTTGTACATTATAGAGTGGTTTTGTGTGGCTCTGTCACTTAGTTTGGCTGTAATGCACAAAACTATTAAAAGTGACTTTTCTGCGTTTCCCATGTAATTCTGGCTTTTTGTTGTTTCACATGCAATTCTGTGGGACTTTGGTGTTTTTCCACCTAAGTGTGCTGAAGAGCTTCTCAGGCTGAGAAAACAAGCTTTTTCACACAAGCTGCCATTCTCTTCCAGAAGCACCTATCTGACAGTTTCCACCTCAGGAAGCCTCACAGCGGCGACTTGTACATTATAGAGTGGTTTTGTGTGGCTCTGTCACTTAGTTTGGCTGTAATGCACAAAACTATTAAAAGTGACTTTTCTGCGTTTCCCATGTAATTCTGGCTTTTTGTTGTTTCACATGCAATTCTGTGGGACTTTGGTGTTTTTCCACCTAAGTGTGCCGAATGAGCTTCTCAGGCTGAGAAAACAAGCTTTTTCACACAAGCTGCCATTCTCTTCCAGAAGCACCTATCTGACAGTTTCCACCTCAGGAAGCCTCACAGCGGCGACTTGTACATTATAGAGTGGTTTTGTGTGGCTGTGTCACTTAGTTTGGCTGTAATGCACAAAACTATTAAAAGTGACTTTTCTGCGTTTCCCATGTAATTCTGGCTTTTTGTTGTTTCACATGCAATTCTGTGGGACTTTGGTGTTTTTCCACCTAAGTGTGCCGAATGAGCTTCTCAGGCTGAGAAAACAAGCTTTTTCACACAAGCTGCCATTCTCTTCCAGAAGCACCTATGTGCCAGTTTCCACCTCAGGAAGCCTCACAGCGGCGACTTGTACATTATAGAGTGGTTTTGTGTGGCTGTGTCACTTAGTTTGGCTGTAATGCACAAAACTATTAAAAGTGACTTTTCTGCGTTTCCCATGTAATTCTGGCTTTTTCTTGTTTCACATGCAATTCTGTGGGACTTTGGTGTTTTTCCACCTAAGTGTGCCCAATGAGCTTCTCAGGCTGAGAAAACAAGCTTTTTCACACAAGCTGCCATTCTCTTCCAGAAGCACCTATCTGACAGTTTCCACCTCAGGAAGCCTCACAGCGGCGACTTGTACATTATAGAGTGGTTTTGTGTGGCTGTGTCACTTAGTTTGGCTGTAATGCACAAAACTATTAAAAGTGACTTTTCTGCGTTTCCCATGTAATTCTGGCTTTTTCTTGTTTCACATGCAATTCTGTGGGACTTTGGTGTTTTTCCACCTAAGTGTGCCCAATGAGCTTCTCAGGCTGAGAAAACAAGCTTTTTCACACAAGCTGCCATTCTCTTCCAGAAGCACCTATCTGACAGTTTCCACCTCAGGAAGCCTCACAGCGGCGACTTGTACATTATAGAGTGGTTTGGTGTGGCTCTGTCACTTAGTTTGGCTGTAATGCACAAAACTATTAAAAGTGACTTTTCTGCGTTTCCCATGTAATTCTGGCTTTTTGTTGTTTCACATGCAATTCTGTGGGACTTTGGTGTTTTTCCACCTAAGTGTGCCCAATGAGCTTCTCAGGCTGAGAAAACAAGCTTTTTCACACAAGCTGCCATTCTCTTCCAGAAGCACCTATCTGACAGTTTCCACCTCAGGAAGCCTCACAGCGGCCACTTGTACATTATAGAGTGGTTTGGTGTGGCTCTGTCACTTAGTTTGGCTGTAATGCACAAAACTATTAAAAGTGACTTTTCTGCGTTTCCCATGTAATTCTGGCTTTTTGTTGTTTCACATGCAATTCTGTGGGACTTTGGTGTTTTTCCACCTAAGTGTGCCGAATGAGCTTCTCAGGCTGAGAAAACAAGCTTTTTCACACAAGCTGCCATTCTCTTCCAGAAGCACCTATGTGCCAGTTTCCACCTCAGGAAGCCTCACAGCGGCGACTTGTACATTATAGAGTGGTTTTGTGTGGCTGTGTCACTTAGTTTGGCTGTAATGCACAAAACTATTAAAAGTGACTTTTCTGCGTTTCCCATGTAATTCTGGCTTTTTCTTGTTTCACATGCAATTCTGTGGGACTTTGGTGTTTTTCCACCTAAGTGTGCCCAATGAGCTTCTCAGGCTGAGAAAACAAGCTTTTTCACACAAGCTGCCATTCTCTTCCAGAAGCACCTATGTGCCAGTTTCCACCTCAGGAAGCCTCACAGCGGCGACTTGTACATTATAGAGTGGTTTTGTGTGGCTGTGTCACTTAGTTTGGCTGTAATGCACAAAACTATTAAAAGTGACTTTTCTGCGTTTCCCATGTAATTCTGGCTTTTTCTTGTTTCACATGCAATTCTGTGGGACTTTGGTGTTTTTCCACCTAAGTGTGCCCAATGAGCTTCTCAGGCTGAGAAAACAAGCTTTTTCACACAAGCTGCCATTCTCTTCCAGAAGCACCTATGTGCCAGTTTCCACCTCAGGAAGCCTCACAGCGGCGACTTGTACATTATAGAGTGGTTTGGTGTGGCTCTGTCACTTAGTTTGGCTGTAATGCAAAAAACTATTAAAAGTGACTTTTCTGCGTTTCCCATGTAATTCTGGCTTTTTGTTGTTTCACATGCAATTCTGTGGGACTTTGGTGTTTTTCCACCTAAGTGTGCCGAATGAGCTTCTCAGGCTGAGAAAACAAGCTTTTTCACACAAGCTGCCATTCTCTTCCAGAAGCACCTATCTGACAGTTTCCACCTCAGGAAGCCTCACAGCGGCGACTTGTACATTATAGAGTGGTTTGGTGTGGCTCTGTCACTTAGTTTGGCTGTAATGCACAAAACTATTAAAAGTGACTTTTCTGCGTTTCCCATGTAATTCTGGCTTTTTCTTGTTTCACATGCAATTCTGTGGGACTTTGGTGTTTTTCCACCTAAGTGTGCCGAATGAGCTTCTCAGGCTGAGAAAACAAGCTTTTTCACACAAGCTGCCATTCTCTTCCAGAAGCACCTATGTGCCAGTTTCCACCTCAGGAAGCCTCACAGCGGCGACTTGTACATTATAGAGTGGTTTGGTGTGGCTCTGTCACTTAGTTTGGCTGTAATGCACAAAACTATTAAAAGTGACTTTTCTGCGTTTCCCATGTAATTCTGGCTTTTTCTTGTTTCACATGCAATTCTGTGGGACTTTGGTGTTTTTCCACCTAAGTGTGCCCAATGAGCTTCTCAGGCTGAGAAAACAAGCTTTTTCACACAAGCTGCCATTCTCTTCCAGAAGCACCTATGTGCCAGTTTCCACCTCAGGAAGCCTCACAGCGGCGACTTGTACATTATAGAGTGGTTTGGTGTGGCTGTGTCATTTAGTTTGGCTGTAATGCACAAAACTATTAAAAGTGACTTTTCTGCGTTTCCCATGTAATTCTGGCTTTTTCTTGTTTCACATGCAATTCTGTGGGACTTTGGTGTTTTTCCACCTAAGTGTGCCCAATGAGCTTCTCAGGCTGAGAAAACAAGCTTTTTCACACAAGCTGCCATTCTCTTCCAGAAGCACCTATGTGCCAGTTTCCACCTCAGGAAGCCTCACAGCGGCGACTTGTACATTATAGAGTGGTTTGGTGTGGCTCTGTCACTTAGTTTGGCTGTAATGCACAAAACTATTAAAAGTGACTTTTCTGCGTTTCCCATGTAATTCTGGCTTTTTCTTGTTTCACATGCAATTCTGTGGGACTTTGGTGTTTTTCCACCTAAGTGTGCCGAATGAGCTTCTCAGGCTGAGAAAACAAGCTTTTTCACACAAGCTGCCATTCTCTTCCAGAAGCACCTATGTGACAGTTTCCACCTCAGGAAGCCTCACAGCGGCGACTTGTACATTATAGAGTGGTTTGGTGTGGCTGTGTCACTTAGTTTGGCTGTAATGCACAAAACTATTAAAAGTGACTTTTCTGCGTTTCCCATGTAATTCTGGCTTTTTGTTGTTTCACATGCAATTCTGTGGGACTTTGGTGTTTTTCCACCTAAGCGTGCCGAATGAGCTTCTCAGGCTGAGAAAACAAGCTTTTTCACACAAGCTGCCATTCTCTTCCAGAAGCACCTATGTGCCAGTTTCCACCTCAGGAAGCCTCACAGCGGCGACTTGTACATTATAGAGTGGTTTGGTGTGGCTGTGTCATTTAGTTTGGCTGTAATGCACAAAACTATTAAAAGTGACTTTTCTGCGTTTCCCATGTAATTCTGGCTTTTTCTTGTTTCACATGCAATTCTGTGGGACTTTGGTGTTTTTCCACCTAAGTGTGCCCAATGAGCTTCTCAGGCTGAGAAAACAAGCTTTTTCACACAAGCTGCCATTCTCTTCCAGAAGCACCTATGTGCCAGTTTCCACCTCAGGAAGCCTCACAGCGGCGACTTGTACATTATAGAGTGGTTTGGTGTGGCTGTGTCATTTAGTTTGGCTGTAATGCACAAAACTATTAAAAGTGACTTTTCTGCGTTTCCCATGTAATTCTGGCTTTTTCTTGTTTCACATGCAATTCTGTGGGACTTTGGTGTTTTTCCACCTAAGTGTGCCCAATGAGCTTCTCAGGCTGAGAAAACAAGCTTTTTCACACAAGCTGCCATTCTCTTCCAGAAGCACCTATCTGACAGTTTCCACCTCAGGAAGCCTCACAGCGGCGACTTGTACACTATAGAGTGGTTTGGTGTGGCTCTGTCACTTAGTTTGGCTGTAATGCACAAAACTATTAAAAGTGACTTTTCTGTGTTTCCCATGTAATTCTGGCTTTTTCTTGTTTCACATGCAATTCTGTGGGACTTTGGTGTTTTTCCACCTAAGTGTGCCCAATGAGCTTCTCAGGCTGAGAAAACAAGCTTTTTCATACAAGCTGCCATTCTCTTCCAGAAGCACCTATCTGACAGTTTCCACCTCAGGAAGCCTCACAGCGGCGACTTGTACATTATAGAGTGGTTTTGTGTGGCTGTGTCACTTAGTTTGGCTGTAATGCACAAAACTATTAAAAGTGACTTTTCTGCGTTTCCCATGTAATTCTGGCTTTTTCTTGTTTCACATGCAATTCTGTGGGACTTTGGTGTTTTTCCACCTAAGTGTGCCCAATGAGCTTCTCAGGCTGAGAAAACAAGCTTTTTCACACAAGCTGCCATTCTCTTCCAGAAGCACCTATCTGACAGTTTCCACCTCAGGAAGCCTCACAGCGGCGACTTGTACATTATAGAGTGGTTTGGTGTGGCTCTGTCACTTAGTTTGGCTGTAATGCACAAAACTATTAAAAGTGACTTTTCTGCGTTTCCCATGTAATTCTGGCTTTTTCTTGTTTCACATGCAATTCTGTGGGACTTTGGTGTTTTTCCACCTAAGTGTGCCCAATGAGCTTCTCAGGCTGAGAAAACAAGCTTTTTCACACAAGCTGCCATTCTCTTCCAGAAGCACCTATGTGCCAGTTTCCACCTCAGGAAGACTCACAGCGGCGACTTGTACATTATAGAGTGGTTTGGTGTGGCTCTGTCACTTAGTTTGGCTGTAATGCACAAAACTATTAAAAGTGACTTTTCTGCGTTTCCCATGTAATTCTGGCTTTTTCTTGTTTCACATGCAATTCTGTGGGACTTTGGTGTTTTTCCACCTAAGTGTGCCCAATGAGCTTCTCAGGCTGAGAAAACAAGCTTTTTCACACAAGCTGCCATTCTCTTCCAGAAGCACCTATGTGCCAGTTTCCACCTCAGGAAGCCTCACAGCGGCGACTTGTACATTATAGAGTGGTTTGGTGTGGCTGTGTCATTTAGTTTGGCTGTAATGCACAAAACTATTAAAAGTGACTTTTCTGCGTTTCCCATGTAATTCTGGCTTTTTCTTGTTTCACATGCAATTCTGTGGGACTTTGGTGTTTTTCCACCTAAGTGTGCTGAATGAGCTTCTCAGGCTGAGAAAACAAGCTTTTTCACACAAGCTGCCATTCTCTTCCAGAAGCACCTATCTGACAGTTTCCACCTCAGGAAGCCTCACAGCGGCGACTTGTACATTATAGAGTGGTTTGGTGTGGCTGTGTCACTTAGTTTGGCTGTAATGCACAAAACTATTAAAAGTGACTTTTCTGCGTTTCCCATGTAATTCTGGCTTTTTGTTGTTTCACATGCAATTCTGTGGGACTTTGGTGTTTTTCCACCTAAGTGTGCCCAATGAGCTTCTCAGGCTGAGAAAACAAGCTTTTTCACACAAGCTGCCATTCTCTTCCAGAAGCACCTATATGCCAGTTTCCACCTCAGGAAGCCTCACAGCGGCGACTTGTACATTATAGAGTGGTTTGGTGTGGCTCTGTCACTTAGTTTGGCTGTAATGCACAAAACTATTAAAAGTGACTTTTCTGCGTTTCCCATGTAATTCTGGCTTTTTCTTGTTTCACATGCAATTCTGTGGGACTTTGGTGTTTTTCCACCTAAGTGTGCCCAATGAGCTTCTCAGGCTGAGAAAACAAGCTTTTTCACACAAGCTGCCATTCTCTTCCAGAAGCACCTATGTGCCAGTTTCCACCTCAGGAAGCCTCACAGCGGCGACTTGTACATTATAGAGTGGTTTGGTGTGGCTGTGTCATTTAGTTTGGCTGTAATGCACAAAACTATTAAAAGTGACTTTTCTGCGTTTCCCATGTAATTCTGGCTTTTTCTTGTTTCACATGCAATTCTGTGGGACTTTGGTGTTTTTCCACCTAAGTGTGCCCAATGAGCTTCTCAGGCTGAGAAAACAAGCTTTTTCACACAAGCTGCCATTCTCTTCCAGAAGCACCTATGTGCCAGTTTCCACCTCAGGAAGCCTCACAGCGGCGACTTGTACATTATAGAGTGGTTTTGTGTGGCTCTGTCACTTAGTTTGGCTGTAATGCACAAAACTATTAAAAGTGACTTTTCTGCGTTTCCCATGTAATTCTGGCTTTTTCTTGTTTCACATGCAATTCTGTGGGACTTTGGTGTTTTTCCACCTAAGTGTGCTCAATGAGCTTCTCAGGCTGAGAAAACAAGCTTTTTCACACAAGCTGCCATTCTCTTCCAGAAGCACCTATCTGACAGTTTCCACCTCAGGAAGCCTCACAGCGGCGACTTGTACATTATAGAGTGGTTTGGTGTGGCTGTGTCATTTAGTTTGGCTGTAATGCACAAAACTATTAAAAGTGACTTTTCTGCGTTTCCCATGTAATTCTGGCTTTTTGTTGTTTCACATGCAATTCTGTGGGACTTTGGTGTTTTTCCACCTAAGTGTGCCCAATGAGCTTCTCAGGCTGAGAAAACAAGCTTTTTCACACAAGCTGCCATTCTCTTCCAGAAGCACCTATGTGCCAGTTTCCACCTCAGGAAGCCTCACAGCGGCGACTTGTACATTGTAGAGTGGTTTGGTGTGGCTCTGTCACTTAGTTTGGCTGTAATGCACAAAACTATTAAAAGTGACTTTTCTGCGTTTCCCATGTAATTCTGGCTTTTTCTTGTTTCACATGCAATTCTGTGGGACTTCTGGTGTTTTTCCACCTAAGTGTGCCCAATGAGCTTCTCAGGCTGAGAAAACAAGCTTTTTCACACAAGCTGCCATTCTCTTCCAGAAGCACCTATCTGACAGTTTCCACCTCAGGAAGCCTCACAGCGGCGACTTGTACATTATAGAGTGGTTTGGTGTGGCTCTGTCACTTAGTTTGGCTGTAATGCACAAAACTATTAAAAGTGACTTTTCTGCGTTTCCCATGTAATTCTGGCTTTTTCTTGTTTCACATGCAATTCTGTGGGACTTTGGTGTTTTTCCACCTAAGTGTGCCCAATGAGCTTCTCAGGCTGAGAAAACAAGCTTTTTCACACAAGCTGCCATTCTCTTCCAGAAGCACCTATCTGACAGTTTCCACCTCAGGAAGCCTCACAGCGGCGACTTGTACATTATAGAGTGGTTTTGTGTGGCTGTGTCACTTAGTTTGGCTGTAATGCACAAAACTATTAAAAGTGACTTTTCTGCGTTTCCCATGTAATTCTGGCTTTTTCTTGTTTCACATGCAATTCTGTGGGACTTTGGTGTTTTTCCACCTAAGTGTGCCCAATGAGCTTCTCAGGCTGAGAAAACAAGCTTTTTCACACAAGCTGCCATTCTCTTCCAGAAGCACCTATCTGACAGTTTCCACCTCAGGAAGCCTCACAGCGGCGACTTGTACATTATAGAGTGGTTTGGTGTGGCTCTGTCACTTAGTTTGGCTGTAATGCACAAAACTATTAAAAGTGACTTTTCTGCGTTTCCCATGTAATTCTGGCTTTTTCTTGTTTCACATGCAATTCTGTGGGACTTTGGTGTTTTTCCACCTAAGTGTGCCGAATGAGCTTCTCAGGCTGAGAAAACAAGCTTTTTCACACAAGCTGCCATTCTCTTCCAGAAGCACCTATGTGACAGTTTCCACCTCAGGAAGCCTCACAGCGGCGACTTGTACATTATAGAGTGGTTTGGTGTGGCTCTGTCACTTAGTTTGGCTGTAATGCACAAAACTATTAAAAGTGACTTTTCTGCATTTCCCATGTAATTCTGGCTTTTTTTTGTTTCACATGCAATTCTGTGGGACTTTGGTGTTTTTCCACCTAAGTGTGCTGAATGAGCTTCTCAGGCTGAGAAAACAAGCTTTTTCACACAAGCTGCCATTCTCTTCCAGAAGCACCTATCTGACAGTTTCCACCTCAGGAAGCCTCACAGCGGCGACTTGTACATTATAGAGTGGTTTTGGTGTGGCTGTGTCATTTAGTTTGGCTGTAATGCACAAAACTATTAAAAGTGACTTTTCTGCGTTTCCCATGTAATTCTGGCTTTTTCTTGTTTCACATGCAATTCTGTGGGACTTTGGTGTTTTTCCACCTAAGTGTGCCCAATGAGCTTCTCAGGCTGAGAAAACAAGCTTTTTCACACAAGCTGCCATTCTCTTCCAGAAGCACCTATGTGCCAGTTTCCACCTCAGGAAGCCTCACAGCGGCGACTTGTACATTATAGAGTGGTTTTGTGTGTGGCTCTGTCACTTAGTTTGGCTGTAATGCACAAAACTATTAAAAGTGACTTTTCTGCGTTTCCCATGTAATTCTGGCTTTTTCTTTGTTTCACATGCAATTCTGTGGGACTTTGGTGTTTTTCCACCTAAGTGTGCCGAATGAGCTTCTCAGGCTGAGAAATCAAGCTTTTTCACACAAGCTGCCATTCTCTTCCAGAAGCACCTATGTGCCAGTTTCCACCTCAGGAAGCCTCACAGCGGCGACTTGTACATTATAGAGTGGTTTGGTGTGGCTCTGTCACTTAGTTTGGCTGTAATGCACAAAACTATTAAAAGTGACTTTTCTGCGTTTCCCATGTAATTCTGGCTTTTTCTTGTTTCACATGCAATTCTGTGGGACTTTGGTGTTTTTCCACCTAAGTGTGCCCAATGAGCTTCTCAGGCTGAGAAAACAAGCTTTTTCACACAAGCTGCCATTCTCTTCCAGAAGCACCTATGTGCCAGTTTCCACCTCAGGAAGCCTCACAGCTACGACTTGTACATTATAGAGTGGTTTTGTGTGGCTGTGTCACTTAGTTTGGCTGTAATGCACAAAACTATTAAAAGTGACTTTTCTGCGTTTCCCATGTAATTCTGGCTTTTTCTTGTTTCACATGCAATTCTGTGCGACTTTGGTGTTTTTCCACCTAAGTGTGCCGAATGAGCTTCTCGGGCTGAGAAAACAAGCTTTTTCACACAAGCTGCCATTCTCTTCCAGAAGCACCTATGTGCCAGTTTCCACCTCAGGAAGCCTCACAGCAGCGACTTGTACATTATAGAGTGGTTTGGTGTGGCTGTGTCACTTAGTTTGGCTGTAATGCACAAAACTATTAAAAGTGACTTTTCTGCGTTTCCCATGTAATTCTGGCTTTTTCTTGTTTCACATGCAATTCTGTGGGACTTTGGTGTTTTTCCACCTAAGTGTGCCCAATGAGCTTCTCAGGCTGAGAAAACAAGCTTTTTCACACAAGCTGCCATTCTCTTCCAGAAGCACCTATCTGACAGTTTCCACCTCAGGAAGCCTCACAGCGGCGACTTGTACATTATAGAGTGGTTTGGTGTGGCTCTGTCACTTAGTTTGGCTGTAATGCACAAAACTATTAAAAGTGACTTTTCTGCGTTTCCCATGTAATTCTGGCTTTTTGTTGTTTCACATGCAATTCTGTGGGACTTTGGTGTTTTTCCACCTAAGTGTGCCGAATGAGCTTCTCAGGCTGAGAAAACAAGCTTTTTCACACAAGCTGCCATTCTCTTACAGAAGCACCTATCTGACAGTTTCCACCTCAGGAAGCCTCACAGCGGCGACTTGTACATTATAGAGTGGTTTTGTGTGGCTGTGTCACTTAGTTTGGCTGTAATGCACAAAACTATTAAAAGTGACTTTTCTGCGTTTCCCATGTAATTCTGGCTTTTTCTTGTTTCACATGCAATTCTGTGGGACTTTGGTGTTTTTCCACCTAAGCGTGCCGAATGAGCTTCTCAGGCTGAGAAAACAAGCTTTTTCACACAAGCTGCCATTCTCTTCCAGAAGCACCTATGTGCCAGTTTCCACCTCAGGAAGCCTCACAGCGGCGACTTGTACATTATAGAGTGGTTTGGTGTGGCTGTGTCATTTAGTTTGGCTGTAATGCACAAAACTATTAAAAGTGACTTTTCTGCGTTTCCCATGTAATTCTGGCTTTTTCTTGTTTCACATGCAATTCTGTGGGACTTTGGTGTTTTTCCACCTAAGTGTGCCCAATGAGCTTCTCAGGCTGAGAAAACAAGCTTTTTCACACAAGCTGCCATTCTCTTCCAGAAGCACCTATGTGCCAGTTTCCACCTCAGGAAGCCTCACAGCGGCGACTTGTACATTATAGAGTGGTTTGGTGTGGCTGTGTCATTTAGTTTGGCTGTAATGCACAAAACTATTAAAAGTGACTTTTCTGCGTTTCCCATGTAATTCTGGCTTTTTCTTGTTTCACATGCAATTCTGTGGGACTTTGGTGTTTTTCCACCTAAGTGTGCCCAATGAGCTTCTCAGGCTGAGAAAACAAGCTTTTTCACACAAGCTGCCATTCTCTTCCAGAAGCACCTATCTGACAGTTTCCACCTCAGGAAGCCTCACAGCGGCGACTTGTACACTATAGAGTGGTTTGGTGTGGCTCTGTCACTTAGTTTGGCTGTAATGCACAAAACTATTAAAAGTGACTTTTCTGTGTTTCCCATGTAATTCTGGCTTTTTCTTGTTTCACATGCAATTCTGTGGGACTTTGGTGTTTTTCCACCTAAGTGTGCCCAATGAGCTTCTCAGGCTGAGAAAACAAGCTTTTTCATACAAGCTGCCATTCTCTTCCAGAAGCACCTATCTGACAGTTTCCACCTCAGGAAGCCTCACAGCGGCGACTTGTACATTATAGAGTGGTTTTGTGTGGCTGTGTCACTTAGTTTGGCTGTAATGCACAAAACTATTAAAAGTGACTTTTCTGCGTTTCCCATGTAATTCTGGCTTTTTCTTGTTTCACATGCAATTCTGTGGGACTTTGGTGTTTTTCCACCTAAGTGTGCCCAATGAGCTTCTCAGGCTGAGAAAACAAGCTTTTTCACACAAGCTGCCATTCTCTTCCAGAAGCACCTATCTGACAGTTTCCACCTCAGGAAGCCTCACAGCGGCGACTTGTACATTATAGAGTGGTTTGGTGTGGCTCTGTCACTTAGTTTGGCTGTAATGCACAAAACTATTAAAAGTGACTTTTCTGCGTTTCCCATGTAATTCTGGCTTTTTCTTGTTTCACATGCAATTCTGTGGGACTTTGGTGTTTTTCCACCTAAGTGTGCCCAATGAGCTTCTCAGGCTGAGAAAACAAGCTTTTTCACACAAGCTGCCATTCTCTTCCAGAAGCACCTATGTGCCAGTTTCCACCTCAGGAAGCCTCACAGCGGCGACTTGTACATTATAGAGTGGTTTGGTGTGGCTGTGTCATTTAGTTTGGCTGTAATGCACAAAACTATTAAAAGTGACTTTTCTGCGTTTCCCATGTAATTCTGGCTTTTTCTTGTTTCACATGCAATTCTGTGGGACTTTGGTGTTTTTCCACCTAAGTGTGCTGAATGAGCTTCTCAGGCTGAGAAAACAAGCTTTTTCACACAAGCTGCCATTCTCTTCCAGAAGCACCTATCTGACAGTTTCCACCTCAGGAAGCCTCACAGCGGCGACTTGTACATTATAGAGTGGTTTGGTGTGGCTGTGTCACTTAGTTTGGCTGTAATGCACAAAACTATTAAAAGTGACTTTTCTGCGTTTCCCATGTAATTCTGGCTTTTTTTGTTTCACATGCAATTCTGTGGGACTTTGGTGTTTTTCCACCTAAGTGTGCCCAATGAGCTTCTCAGGCTGAGAAAACAAGCTTTTTCACACAAGCTGCCATTCTCTTCCAGAAGCACCTATATGCCAGTTTCCACCTCAGGAAGCCTCACAGCGGCGACTTGTACATTATAGAGTGGTTTGGTGTGGCTCTGTCACTTAGTTTGGCTGTAATGCACAAAACTATTAAAAGTGACTTTTCTGCGTTTCCCATGTAATTCTGGCTTTTTCTTGTTTCACATGCAATTCTGTGGGACTTTGGTGTTTTTCCACCTAAGTGTGCCCAATGAGCTTCTCAGGCTGAGAAAACAAGCTTTTTCACACAAGCTGCCATTCTCTTCCAGAAGCACCTATGTGCCAGTTTCCACCTCAGGAAGCCTCACAGCGGCGACTTGTACATTATAGAGTGGTTTGGTGTGGCTGTGTCATTTAGTTTGGCTGTAATGCACAAAACTATTAAAAGTGACTTTTCTGCGTTTCCCATGTAATTCTGGCTTTTTCTTGTTTCACATGCAATTCTGTGGGACTTTGGTGTTTTTCCACCTAAGTGTGCCCAATGAGCTTCTCAGGCTGAGAAAACAAGCTTTTTCACAGCCATTCTCTTCCAGAAGCACCTATGTGCCAGTTTCCACCTCAGGAAGCCTCACAGCGGCGACTTGTACATTATAGAGTGGTTTTGTGTGGCTCTGTCACTTAGTTTGGCTGTAATGCACAAGACTATTAAAAGTGACTTTTCTGCGTTTCCCATGTAATTCTGGCTTTTTGGTGTTTCACATGCAATTCTGTGGGACTTTGGTGTTTTTCCACCTAAGTGTGCTGAATGAGCTTCTCAGGCTGAGAAAACAAGCTTTTTCACACAAGCTGCCATTCTCTTCCAGAAGCACCTATCTGACAGTTTCCACCTCAGGAAGCCTCACAGAGGCGACTTGTACATTATAGAGTGGTTTGGTGTGGCTGTGTCATTTAGTTTGGCTGTAATGCACAAAACTATTAAAAGTGACTTTTCTGCGTTTCCCATGTAATTCTGGCTTTTTGTTGTTTCACATGCAATTCTGTGGGACTTTGGTGTTTTTCCACCTAAGTGTGCCCAATGAGCTTCTCAGGCTGAGAAAACAAGCTTTTTCACACAAGCTGCCATTCTCTTCCAGAAGCACCTATGTGCCAGTTTCCACCTCAGGAAGCCTCACAGCGGCGACTTGTACATTGTAGAGTGGTTTGGTGTGGCTCTGTCACTTAGTTTGGCTGTAATGCACAAAACTATTAAAAGTGACTTTTCTGCGTTTCCCATGTAATTCTGGCTTTTTCTTGTTTCACATGCAATTCTGTGGGACTTTGGTGTTTTTCCACCTAAGTGTGCCCAATGAGCTTCTCAGGCTGAGAAAACAAGCTTTTTCACACAAGCTGCCATTCTCTTCCAGAAGCACCTATCTGACAGTTTCCACCTCAGGAAGCCTCACAGCGGCGACTTGTACATTATAGAGTGGTTTGGTGTGGCTCTGTCACTTAGTTTGGCTGTAATGCACAAAACTATTAAAAGTGACTTTTCTGCGTTTCCCATGTAATTCTGGCTTTTTCTTGTTTCACATGCAATTCTGTGGGACTTTGGTGTTTTTCCACCTAAGTGTGCCCAATGAGCTTCTCAGGCTGAGAAAACAAGCTTTTTCACACAAGCTGCCATTCTCTTCCAGAAGCACCTATCTGACAGTTTCCACCTCAGGAAGCCTCACAGCGGCGACTTGTACATTATAGAGTGGTTTTGTGTGGCTGTGTCACTTAGTTTGGCTGTAATGCACAAAACTATTAAAAGTGACTTTTCTGCGTTTCCCATGTAATTCTGGCTTTTTCTTGTTTCACATGCAATTCTGTGGGACTTTGGTGTTTTTCCACCTAAGTGTGCCCAATGAGCTTCTCAGGCTGAGAAAACAAGCTTTTTCACACAAGCTGCCATTCTCTTCCAGAAGCACCTATCTGACAGTTTCCACCTCAGGAAGCCTCACAGCGGCGACTTGTACATTATAGAGTGGTTTGGTGTGGCTCTGTCACTTAGTTTGGCTGTAATGCACAAAACTATTAAAAGTGACTTTTCTGCGTTTCCCATGTAATTCTGGCTTTTTCTTGTTTCACATGCAATTCTGTGGGACTTTGGTGTTTTTCCACCTAAGTGTGCCGAATGAGCTTCTCAGGCTGAGAAAACAAGCTTTTTCACACAAGCTGCCATTCTCTTCCAGAAGCACCTATGTGCCAGTTTCCACCTCAGGAAGCCTCACAGCGGCGACTTGTACATTATAGAGTGGTTTTGTGTGGCTGTGTCACTTAGTTTGGCTGTAATGCACAAAACTATTAAAAGTGACTTTTCTGCATTTCCCATGTAATTCTGGCTTTTTGTTGTTTCACATGCAATTCTGTGGGACTTTGGTGTTTTTCCACCTAAGTGTGCTGAATGAGCTTCTCAGGCTGAGAAAACAAGCTTTTTCACACAAGCTGCCATTCTCTTCCAGAAGCACCTATCTGACAGTTTCCACCTCAGGAAGCCTCACAGCGGCGACTTGTACATTATAGAGTGGTTTGGTGTGGCTGTGTCATTTAGTTTGGCTGTAATGCACAAAACTATTAAAAGTGACTTTTCTGCGTTTCCCATGTAATTCTGGCTTTTTCTTGTTTCACATGCAATTCTGTGGGACTTTGGTGTTTTTCCACCTAAGTGTGCCCAATGAGCTTCTCAGGCTGAGAAAACAAGCTTTTCACACAAGCTGCCATTCTCTTCCAGAAGCACCTATGTGCCAGTTTCCACCTCAGGAAGCCTCACAGCGGCGACTTGTACATTATAGAGTGGTTTTGTGTGGCTCTGTCACTTAGTTTGGCTGTAATGCACAAAACTATTAAAAGTGACTTTTCTGCGTTTCCCATGTAATTCTGGCTTTTTGTTGTTTCACATGCAATTCTGTGGGACTTTGGTGTTTTTCCACCTAAGTGTGCCGAATGAGCTTCTCAGGCTGAGAAATCAAGCTTTTTCACACAAGCTGCCATTCTCTTCCAGAAGCACCTATGTGCCAGTTTCCACCTCAGGAAGCCTCACAGCGGCGACTTGTACATTATAGAGTGGTTTGGTGTGGCTCTGTCACTTAGTTTGGCTGTAATGCACAAAACTATTAAAAGTGACTTTTCTGCGTTTCCCATGTAATTCTGGCTTTTTCTTGTTTCACATGCAATTCTGTGGGACTTTGGTGTTTTTCCACCTAAGTGTGCCCAATGAGCTTCTCAGGCTGAGAAAACAAGCTTTTTCACACAAGCTGCCAGTCTCTTCCAGAAGCACCTATGTGCCAGTTTCCACCTCAGGAAGCCTCACAGCTACGACTTGTACATTATAGAGTGGTTTTGTGTGGCTGTGTCACTTAGTTTGGCTGTAATGCACAAAACTATTAAAAGTGACTTTTCTGCGTTTCCCATGTAATTCTGGCTTTTGTTGTTTCACATGCAATTCTGTGGGACTTTGGTGTTTTTCCACCTAAGTGTGCCGAATGAGCTTCTCAGGCTGAGAAAACAAGCTTTTTCACACAAGCTGCCATTCTCTTCCAGAAGCACCTATGTGCCAGTTTCCACCTCAGGAAGCCTCACAGCGGCGACTTGTACATTATAGAGTGGTTTTGTGTGGCTGTGTCACTTAGTTTGGCTGTAATGCACAAAACTATTAAAAGTGACTTTTCTGCGTTTCCCATGTAATTCTGGCTTTTTCTTGTTTCACATGCAATTCTGTGGGACTTTGGTGTTTTTCCACCTAAGTGTGCCCAATGAGCTTCTCAGGCTGAGAAAACAAGCTTTTTCACACAAGCTGCCATTCTCTTCCAGAAGCACCTATGTGCCTGTTTCCACCTCAGGAAGCCTCACAGCGGCGACTTGTACATTATAGAGTGGTTTGGTGTGGCTCTGTCACTTAGTTTGGCTGTAATGCACAAAACTATTAAAAGTGACTTTTCTGCGTTTCCCATGTAATTCTGGCTTTTTCTTGTTTCACATGCAATTCTGTGCGACTTTGGTGTTTTTCCACCTAAGTGTGCCGAATGAGCTTCTCGGGCTGAGAAAACAAGCTTTTTCACACAAGCTGCCATTCTCTTCCAGAAGCACCTATGTGCCAGTTTCCACCTCAGGAAGCCTCACAGCAGCGACTTGTACATTATAGAGTGGTTTTGTGTGGCTGTGTCACTTAGTTTGGCTGTAATGCACAAAACTATTAAAAGTGACTTTTCTGCGTTTCCCATGTAATTCTGGCTTTTTCTTGTTTCACATGCAATTCTGTGGGACTTTGGTGTTTTTCCACCTAAGTGTGCCCAATGAGCTTCTCAGGCTGAGAAAACAAGCTTTTTCACACAAGCTGCCATTCTCTTCCAGAAGCACCTATCTGACAGTTTCCACCTCAGGAAGCCTCACAGCGGCGACTTGTACATTATAGAGTGGTTTGGTGTGGCTCTGTCACTTAGTTTGGCTGTAATGCACAAAACTATTAAAAGTGACTTTTCTGCGTTTCCCATGTAATTCTGGCTTTTTTTTGTTTCACATGCAATTCTGTGGGACTTTGGTGTTTTTCCACCTAAGTGTGCCCAATGAGCTTCTCAGGCTGAGAAAACAAGCTTTTTCACACAAGCTGCCATTCTCTTCCAGAAGCACCTATCTGACAGTTTCCACCTCAGGAAGCCTCACAGCGGCGACTTGTACATTATAGAGTGGTTTTGTGTGGCTGTGTCACTTAGTTTGGCTGTAATGCACAAAACTATTAAAAGTGACTTTTCTGCGTTTCCCATGTAATTCTGGCTTTTTCTTGTTTCACATGCAATTCTGTGGGACTTTGGTGTTTTTCCACCTAAGTGTGCCGAATGAGCTTCTCAGGCTGAGAAAACAAGCTTTTTTACACAAGCTGCCATTCTCTTCCAGAAGCACCTATCTGCCAGTTTCCACCTCAGGAAGCTTCACAGCGGTGACTTGTACATTATAGAGTGGTTTTTTTTTTTTCCAAAAAAAAATTAAATTATTTAAAAGAAGAGGGGACACTTAACAAAAAAAAATTTATTTTTTGACTTTAAAAAACTTCACAGTGGCATAATGAAATTGATGCATGAAGTGGTTTGGTGTGGCTCTCTCACATAGTTCAGCTGTAATGCACAAAACTATTAAAAGTGACTTTTCTGCGTTTCCCATGTAATTCTGGCTTTTTCTTGTTTCACATGCAATTCTGTGGGACTTTGGTGTTTTTCCACCTAAGTGTGCCCAATGAGCTTCTCAGGCTGAGAAAACAAGCTTTTTCACACAAGCTGCCATTCTCTTCCAGAAGCACCTATGTGCCAGTTTCCACCTCAGGAAGCCTCACAGCGGCGACTTGTACATTATAGAGTGGTTTTGTGTGGCTCTGTCACTTAGTTTGGCTGTAATGCACAAAACTATTAAAAGTGACTTTTCTGCGTTTCCCATGTAATTCTGGCTTTTTGTTGTTTCACATGCAATTCTGTGGGACTTTGGTGTTTTTCCACCTAAGTGTGCTGAAGAGCTTCTCAGGCTGAGAAAACAAGCTTTTTCACACAAGCTGCCATTCTCTTCCAGAAGCACCTATCTGACAGTTTCCACCTCAGGAAGCCTCACAGCGGCGACTTGTACATTACAGAGTGGTTTTGTGTGGCTCTGTCACTTAGTTTGGCTGTAATGCACAAAACTATTAAAAGTGACTTTTCTGCGTTTCCCATGTAATTCTGGCTTTTTGTTGTTTCACATGCAATTCTGTGGGACTTTGGTGTTTTTCCACCTAAGTGTGCCGAATGAGCTTCTCAAGGCTGAGAAAACAAGCTTTTTCACACAAGCTGCCATTCTCTTCCAGAAGCACCTATCTGACAGTTTCCACCTCAGGAAGCCTCACAGCGGCGACTTGTACATTATAGAGTGGTTTTGTGTGGCTGTGTCACTTAGTTTGGCTGTAATGCACAAAACTATTAAAAGTGACTTTTCTGCGTTTCCCATGTAATTCTGGCTTTTTGTTGTTTCACATGCAATTCTGTGGGACTTTGGTGTTTTTCCACCTAAGTGTGCCGAATGAGCTTCTCAGGCTGAGAAAACAAGCTTTTTCACACAAGCTGCCATTCTCTTCCAGAAGCACCTATGTGCCAGTTTCCACCTCAGGAAGCCTCACAGCGGCGACTTGTACATTATAGAGTGGTTTGGTGTGGCTCTGTCACTTAGTTTGGCTGTAATGCACAAAACTATTAAAAGTGACTTTTCTGCGTTTCCCATGTAATTCTGGCTTTTTCTTGTTTCACATGCAATTATGTGGGACTTTGGTGTTTTTCCACCTAAGTGTGCCCAATGAGCTTCTCAGGCTGAGAAAACAAGCTTTTTCACACAAGCTGCCATTCTCTTCCAGAAGCACCTATCTGACAGTTTCCACCTCAGGAAGCCTCACAGCGGCGACTTGTACATTATAGAGTGGTTTGGTGTGGCTCTGTCACTTAGTTTGGCTGTAATGCACAAAACTATTAAAAGTGACTTTTCTGCGTTTCCCATGTAATTCTGGCTTTTTCTTGTTTCACATGCAATTCTGTGGGACTTTGGTGTTTTTCCACCTAAGTGTGCCGAATGAGCTTCTCAGGCTGAGAAAACAAGCTTTTTCACACAAGCTGCCATTCTCTTCCAGAAGCACCTGTGTGCCAGTTTCCACCTCAGGAAGCCTCACAGCGGCGACTTGTACATTATAGAGTGGTTTGGTGTGGCTCTGTCACTTAGTTTGGCTGTAATGCAAAAAACTATTAAAAGTGACTTTTCTGCGTTTCCCATGTAATTCTGGCTTTTTCTTGTTTCACATGCAATTCTGTGGGACTTTGGTGTTTTTCCACCTAAGTGTGCTGAATGAGCTTCTCAGGCTGAGAAAACAAGCTTTTTCACACAAGCTGCCATTCTCTTCCAGAAGCACCTATGTGCCAGTTTCCACCTCAGGAAGCCTCACAGCAGCGGCACTTGTACATTATAGAGTGGTTTTGTGTGGCTGTGTCACTTAGTTTGGCTGTAATGCACAAAACTATTAAAAGTGACTCTTCTGCGTTTCCCATGTAATTCTGGCTTTTTCTTGTTTCACATGCAATTCTGTGGGACTTTGGTGTTTTTCCACCTAAGTGTGCCCAATGAGCTTCTCAGGCTGAGAAAACAAGCTTTTTCACACAAGCTGCCATTCTCTTCCAGAAGCACCTATCTGACAGTTTCCACCTCAGGAAGCCTCACAGCGGCGACTTGTACATTATAGAGTGGTTTAGTGTGGCTCTGTCACTTAGTTTGGCTGTAATGCACAAAACTATTAAAAGTGACTTTTCTGCGTTTCCCATGTAATTCTGGCTTTTTGTTGTTTCACATGCAATTCTGTGGGACTTTGGTGTTTTTCCACCTAAGTGTGCCGAATGAGCTTCTCAGGCTGAGAAAACAAGCTTTTTCACACAAGCTGCCATTCTCTTCCAGAAGCACCTATGTGCCAGTTTCCACCTCAGGAAGCCTCACAGCGGCGACTTGTACATTATAGAGTGGTTTTGTGTGGCTGTGTCACTTAGTTTGGCTGTAATGCACAAAACTATTAAAAGTGACTTTTCTGCGTTTCCCATGTAATTCTGGCTTTTTCTTGTTTCACATGCAATTCTGTGGGACTTTGGTGTTTTTCCACCTAAGTGTGCCGAATGAGCTTCTCAGGCTGAGAAAACAAGCTTTTTCACACAAGCTGCCATTCTCTTCCAGAAGCACCTATGTGCCAGTTTCCACCTCAGGAAGCCTCACAGCGGCGACTTGTACATTATAGAGTGGTTTTGTGTGGCTGTGTCACTTAGTTTGGCTGTAATGCACAAAACTATTAAAAGTGACTTTTCTGCGTTTCCCATGTAATTCTGGCTTTTTCTTGTTTCACATGCAATTCTGTGGGACTTTGGTGTTTTTCCACCTAAGTGTGCCGAATGAGCTTCTCAGGCTGAGAAAACAAGCTTTTTCACACAAGCTGCCATTCTCTTCCAGAAGCACCTATGTGCCAGTTTCCACCTCAGGAAGCCTCACAGCGGCGACTTGTACATTATAGAGTGGTTTTGTGTGGCTGTGTCACTTAGTTTGGCTGTAATGCACAAAACTATTAAAAGTGACTTTTCTGCATTTCCCATGTAATTCTGGCTTTTTGTTTTTTCACCTGCAATTCTGTGGGACTTTGGTGTTTTTCCACCTAAGTGTGCTGAATGAGCTTCTCAGGCTGAGAAAACAAGCTTTTTCACACAAGCTGCCATTCTCTTCCAGAAGCACCTATCTGACAGTTTCCACCTCAGGAAGCCTCACAGCGGCGACTTGTACATTATAGAGTGGTTTGGTGTGGCTGTGTCATTTAGTTTGGCTGTAATGCACAAAACTATTAAAAGTGACTTTTCTGCGTTTCCCATGTAATTCTGGCTTTTTCTTGTTTCACATGCAATTCTGTGGGACTTTGGTGTTTTTCCACCTAAGTGTGCCCAATGAGCTTCTCAGGCTGAGAAAACAAGCTTTTTCACACAAGCTGCCATTCTCTTCCAGAAGCACCTATGTGCCAGTTTCCACCTCAGGAAGCCTCACAGCGGCGACTTGTACATTATAGAGTGGTTTTGTGTGGCTCTGTCACTTAGTTTGGCTGTAATGCACAAAACTATTAAAAGTGACTTTTCTGCGTTTCCCATGTAATTCTGGCTTTTTCTTGTTTCACATGCAATTCTGTGGGACTTTGGTGTTTTTCCACCTAAGTGTGCCGAATGAGCTTCTCAGGCTGAGAAATCAAGCTTTTTCACACAAGCTGCCATTCTCTTCCAGAAGCACCTATGTGCCAGTTTCCACCTCAGGAAGCCTCACAGCGGCGACTTGTACATTATAGAGTGGTTTGGTGTGGCTCTGTCACTTAGTTTGGCTGTAATGCACAAAACTATTAAAAGTGACTTTTCTGCGTTTCCCATGTAATTCTGGCTTTTTCTTGTTTCACATGCAATTCTGTGGGACTTTGGTGTTTTTCCACCTAAGTGTGCCCAATGAGCTTCTCAGGCTGAGAAAACAAGCTTTTTCACACAAGCTGCCAGTCTCTTCCAGAAGCACCTATGTGCCAGTTTCCACCTCAGGAAGCCTCACAGCTACGACTTGTACATTATAGAGTGGTTTTGTGTGGCTGTGTCACTTAGTTTGGCTGTAATGCACAAAACTATTAAAAGTGACTTTTCTGCGTTTCCCATGTAATTCTGGCTTTTTGTTGTTTCACATGCAATTCTGTGGGACTTTGGTGTTTTTCCACCTAAGTGTGCCGAATGAGCTTCTCAGGCTGAGAAAACAAGCTTTTTCACACAAGCTGCCATTCTCTTCCAGAAGCACCTATGTGCCAGTTTCCACCTCAGGAAGCCTCACAGCGGCGACTTGTACATTATAGAGTGGTTTTGTGTGGCTGTGTCACTTAGTTTGGCTGTAATGCACAAAACTATTAAAAGTGACTTTTCTGCGTTTCCCATGTAATTCTGGCTTTTTCTTGTTTCACATGCAATTCTGTGGGACTTTGGTGTTTTTCCACCTAAGTGTGCCCAATGAGCTTCTCAGGCTGAGAAAACAAGCTTTTTCACACAAGCTGCCATTCTCTTCCAGAAGCACCTATGTGCCTGTTTCCACCTCAGGAAGCCTCACAGCGGCGACTTGTACATTATAGAGTGGTTTTGTGTGGCTCTGTCACTTAGTTTGGCTGTAATGCACAAAACTATTAAAAGTGACTTTTCTGCGTTTCCCATGTAATTCTGGCTTTTTCTTGTTTCACATGCAATTCTGTGCGGACTTTGGTGTTTTTCCACCTAAGTGTGCCGAATGAGCTTCTCAGGCTGAGAAAACAAGCTTTTTCACACAAGCTGCCATTCTCTTCCAGAAGCACCTATGTGCCAGTTTCCACCTCAGGAAGCCTCACAGCAGCGACTTGTACATTATAGAGTGGTTTTGTGTGGCTGTGTCACTTAGTTTGGCTGTAATGCACAAAACTATTAAAAGTGACTTTTCTGCGTTTCCCATGTAATTCTGGCTTTTTCTTGTTTCACATGCAATTCTGTGGGACTTTGGTGTTTTTCCACCTAAGTGTGCCCAATGAGCTTCTCAGGCTGAGAAAACAAGCTTTTTCACACAAGCTGCCATTCTCTTCCAGAAGCACCTATCTGACAGTTTCCACCTCAGGAAGCCTCACAGCGGCGACTTGTACATTATAGAGTGGTTTGGTGTGGCTCTGTCACTTAGTTTGGCTGTAATGCACAAAACTATTAAAAGTGACTTTTCTGCGTTTCCCATGTAATTCTGGCTTTTTGTTGTTTCACATGCAATTCTGTGGGACTTTGGTGTTTTTCCACCTAAGTGTGCCCAATGAGCTTCTCAGGCTGAGAAAACAAGCTTTTTCACACAAGCTGCCATTCTCTTCCAGAAGCACCTATCTGACAGTTTCCACCTCAGGAAGCCTCACAGCGGCGACTTGTACATTATAGAGTGGTTTTGTGTGGCTGTGTCACTTAGTTTGGCTGTAATGCACAAAACTATTAAAAGTGACTTTTCTGCGTTTCCCATGTAATTCTGGCTTTTTCTTGTTTCACATGCAATTCTGTGGGACTTTGGTGTTTTTCCACCTAAGTGTGCCGAATGAGCTTCTCAGGCTGAGAAAACAAGCTTTTTTACACAAGCTGCCATTCTCTTCCAGAAGCACCTATCTGCCAGTTTCCACCTCAGGAAGCTTCACAGCGGTGACTTGTACATTATAGAGTGGTTTTCTGTGTTCCAACTGAAATTATGCTTATTCGACAGCAGAGGGCACACTTGACCACAGAATAATTCATTCTGGACTTCAAAAAGCTTCACAGTGGCATAATGAAATTGATGCATGAAGTGGTTTGGTGTGGCTCTCTCACATAGTTCAGCTGTAATGCACAAAACTATTAAAAGTGACTTTTCTGCGTTTCCCATGTAATTCTGGCTTTTTCTTGTTTCACATGCAATTCTGTGGGACTTTGGTGTTTTTCCACCTAAGTGTGCCCAATGAGCTTCTCAGGCTGAGAAAACAAGCTTTTTCACACAAGCTGCCATTCTCTTCCAGAAGCACCTATGTGCCAGTTTCCACCTCAGGAAGCCTCACAGCGGCGACTTGTACATTATAGAGTGGTTTTGTGTGGCTCTGTCACTTAGTTTGGCTGTAATGCACAAAACTATTAAAAGTGACTTTTCTGCGTTTCCCATGTAATTCTGGCTTTTTGTTGTTTCACATGCAATTCTGTGGGACTTTGGTGTTTTTCCACCTAAGTGTGCTGAAGAGCTTCTCAGGCTGAGAAAACAAGCTTTTTCACACAAGCTGCCATTCTCTTCCAGAAGCACCTATCTGACAGTTTCCACCTCAGGAAGCCTCACAGCGGCGACTTGTACATTACAGAGTGGTTTTGTGTGGCTCTGTCACTTAGTTTGGCTGTAATGCACAAAACTATTAAAAGTGACTTTTCTGCGTTTCCCATGTAATTCTGGCTTTTTGTTGTTTCACATGCAATTCTGTGGGACTTTGGTGTTTTTCCACCTAAGTGTGCCGAATGAGCTTCTCAAGGCTGAGAAAACAAGCTTTTTCACACAAGCTGCCATTCTCTTCCAGAAGCACCTATCTGACAGTTTCCACCTCAGGAAGCCTCACAGCGGCGACTTGTACATTATAGAGTGGTTTTGTGTGGCTGTGTCACTTAGTTTGGCTGTAATGCACAAAACTATTAAAAGTGACTTTTCTGCGTTTCCCATGTAATTCTGGCTTTTTGTTGTTTCACATGCAATTCTGTGGGACTTTGGTGTTTTTCCACCTAAGTGTGCCGAATGAGCTTCTCAGGCTGAGAAAACAAGCTTTTTCACACAAGCTGCCATTCTCTTCCAGAAGCACCTATGTGCCAGTTTCCACCTCAGGAAGCCTCACAGCGGCGACTTGTACATTATAGAGTGGTTTGGTGTGGCTCTGTCACTTAGTTTGGCTGTAATGCACAAAACTATTAAAAGTGACTTTTCTGCGTTTCCCATGTAATTCTGGCTTTTTCTTGTTTCACATGCAATTATGTGGGACTTTGGTGTTTTTCCACCTAAGTGTGCCCAATGAGCTTCTCAGGCTGAGAAAACAAGCTTTTTCACACAAGCTGCCATTCTCTTCCAGAAGCACCTATCTGACAGTTTCCACCTCAGGAAGCCTCACAGCGGCGACTTGTACATTATAGAGTGGTTTGGTGTGGCTCTGTCACTTAGTTTGGCTGTAATGCACAAAACTATTAAAAGTGACTTTTCTGCGTTTCCCATGTAATTCTGGCTTTTTCTTGTTTCACATGCAATTCTGTGGGACTTTGGTGTTTTTCCACCTAAGTGTGCCGAATGAGCTTCTCAGGCTGAGAAAACAAGCTTTTTCACACAAGCTGCCATTCTCTTCCAGAAGCACCTGTGTGCCAGTTTCCACCTCAGGAAGCCTCACAGCGGCGACTTGTACATTATAGAGTGGTTTGGTGTGGCTCTGTCACTTAGTTTGGCTGTAATGCAAAAAACTATTAAAAGTGACTTTTCTGCGTTTCCCATGTAATTCTGGCTTTTTCTTGTTTCACATGCAATTCTGTGGGACTTTGGTGTTTTTCCACCTAAGTGTGCTGAATGAGCTTCTCAGGCTGAGAAAACAAGCTTTTTCACACAAGCTGCCATTCTCTTCCAGAAGCACCTATGTGCCAGTTTCCACCTCAGGAAGCCTCACAGCAGCGACTTGTACATTATAGAGTGGTTTTGTGTGGCTGTGTCACTTAGTTTGGCTGTAATGCACAAAACTATTAAAAGTGACTCTTCTGCGTTTCCCATGTAATTCTGGCTTTTTCTTGTTTCACATGCAATTCTGTGGGACTTTGGTGTTTTTCCACCTAAGTGTGCCCAATGAGCTTCTCAGGCTGAGAAAACAAGCTTTTTCACACAAGCTGCCATTCTCTTCCAGAAGCACCTATCTGACAGTTTCCACCTCAGGAAGCCTCACAGCGGCCACTTGTACATTATAGAGTGGTTTGGTGTGGCTCTGTCACTTAGTTTGGCTGTAATGCACAAAACTATTAAAAGTGACTTTTCTGCGTTTCCCATGTAATTCTGGCTTTTTGTTGTTTCACATGCAATTCTGTGGGACTTTGGTGTTTTTCCACCTAAGTGTGCCGAATGAGCTTCTCAGGCTGAGAAAACAAGCTTTTTCACACAAGCTGCCATTCTCTTCCAGAAGCACCTATGTGCCAGTTTCCACCTCAGGAAGCCTCACAGCGGCGACTTGTACATTATAGAGTGGTTTTGTGTGGCTGTGTCACTTAGTTTGGCTGTAATGCACAAAACTATTAAAAGTGACTTTTCTGCGTTTCCCATGTAATTCTGGCTTTTTCTTGTTTCACATGCAATTCTGTGGGACTTTGGTGTTTTTCCACCTAAGTGTGCCGAATGAGCTTCTCAGGCTGAGAAAACAAGCTTTTTCACACAAGCTGCCATTCTCTTCCAGAAGCACCTATGTGCCAGTTTCCACCTCAGGAAGCCTCACAGCGGCGACTTGTACATTATAGAGTGGTTTTGTGTGGCTGTGTCACTTAGTTTGGCTGTAATGCACAAAACTATTAAAAGTGACTTTTCTGCGTTTCCCATGTAATTCTGGCTTTTTCTTGTTTCACATGCAATTCTGTGGGACTTTGGTGTTTTTCCACCTAAGTGTGCCCAATGAGCTTCTCAGGCTGAGAAAACAAGCTTTTTCACACAAGCTGCCATTCTCTTCCAGAAGCACCTATCTGACAGTTTCCACCTCAGGAAGCCTCACAGCGGCCACTTGTACATTATAGAGTGGTTTGGTGTGGCTCTGTCACTTAGTTTGGCTGTAATGCACAAAACTATTAAAAGTGACTTTTCTGCGTTTCCCATGTAATTCTGGCTTTTTGTTGTTTCACATGCAATTCTGTGGGACTTTGGTGTTTTTCCACCTAAGTGTGCCGAATGAGCTTCTCAGGCTGAGAAAACAAGCTTTTTCACACAAGCTGCCATTCTCTTCCAGAAGCACCTATGTGCCAGTTTCCACCTCAGGAAGCCTCACAGCGGCGACTTGTACATTATAGAGTGGTTTTGTGTGGCTGTGTCACTTAGTTTGGCTGTAATGCACAAAACTATTAAAAGTGACTTTTCTGCGTTTCCCATGTAATTCTGGCTTTTTCTTGTTTCACATGCAATTCTGTGGGACTTTGGTGTTTTTCCACCTAAGTGTGCCGAATGAGCTTCTCAGGCTGAGAAAACAAGCTTTTTCACACAAGCTGCCATTCTCTTCCAGAAGCACCTATGTGCCAGTTTCCACCTCAGGAAGCCTCACAGCGGCGACTTGTACATTATAGAGTGGTTTTGTGTGGCTGTGTCACTTAGTTTGGCTGTAATGCACAAAACTATTAAAAGTGACTTTTCTGCGTTTCCCATGTAATTCTGGCTTTTTCTTGTTTCACATGCAATTCTGTGGGACTTTGGTGTTTTTCCACCTAAGTGTGCCGAATGAGCTTCTCAGGCTGAGAAAACAAGCTTTTTCACACAAGCTGCCATTCTCTTCCAGAAGCACCTATGTGCCAGTTTCCACCTCAGGAAGCCTCACAGCGGCGACTTGTACATTATAGAGTGGTTTTGTGTGGCTCTGTCACTTAGTTTGGCTGTAATGCACAAAACTATTAAAAGTGACTTTTCTGCGTTTCCCATGTAATTCTGGCTTTTTCTTGTTTCACACCCAATTCTGTGGGACTTTGGTGTTTTTCCACCTAAGTGTGCTGAAGAGCTTCTCAGGCTGAGAAAACAAGCTTTTTCACACAAGCTGCCATTCTCTTCCAGAAGCACCTATCTGACAGTTTCCACCTCA
This sequence comes from Dicentrarchus labrax, assembly GCF_905237075.1. Lineage (NCBI taxonomy): Eukaryota > Metazoa > Chordata > Actinopteri > Moronidae > Dicentrarchus > Dicentrarchus labrax. The sequence goes on along the minus strand of NW_026136920.1, from coordinate 18,133 downwards.
GGAAGCCTCACAGCGGCGACTTGTACATTATAGAGTGGTTTTGTGTGGCTCTGTCACTTAGTTTGGCTGTAATGCACAAAACTATTAAAAGTGACTTTTCTGCGTTTCCCATGTAATTCTGGCTTTTTGTTGTTTCACATGCAATTCTGTGGGACTTTGGTGTTTTTCCACCTAAGTGTGCCGAATGAGCTTCTCAGGCTGAGAAAACAAGCTTTTTCACACAAGCTGCCATTCTCTTCCAGAAGCACCTATCTGACAGTTTCCACCTCAGGAAGCCTCACAGCGGCGACTTGTACATTATAGAGTGGTTTGGTGTGGCTCTGTCACTTAGTTTGGCTGTAATGCACAAAACTATTAAAAGTGACTTTTCTGCGTTTCCCATGTAATTCTGGCTTTTTCTTGTTTCACATGCAATTCTGTGGGACTTTGGTGTTTTTCCACCTAAGTGTGCCGAATGAGCTTCTCAGGCTGAGAAAACAAGCTTTTTCACACAAGCTGCCATTCTCTTCCAGAAGCACCTGTGTGCCAGTTTCCACCTCAGGAAGCCTCACAGCGGCGACTTGTACATTATAGAGTGGTTTGGTGTGGCTCTGTCACTTAGTTTGGCTGTAATGCAAAAAACTATTAAAAGTGACTTTTCTGCGTTTCCCATGTAATTCTGGCTTTTTCTTGTTTCACATGCAATTCTGTGGGACTTTGGTGTTTTTCCACCTAAGTGTGCTGAATGAGCTTCTCAGGCTGAGAAAACAAGCTTTTTCACACAAGCTGCCATTCTCTTCCAGAAGCACCTATGTGCCAGTTTCCACCTCAGGAAGCCTCACAGCAGCGACTTGTACATTATAGAGTGGTTTTGTGTGGCTGTGTCACTTAGTTTGGCTGTAATGCACAAAACTATTAAAAGTGACTCTTCTGCGTTTCCCATGTAATTCTGGCTTTTTCTTGTTTCACATGCAATTCTGTGGGACTTTGGTGTTTTTCCACCTAAGTGTGCCCAATGAGCTTCTCAGGCTGAGAAAACAAGCTTTTTCACACAAGCTGCCATTCTCTTCCAGAAGCACCTATCTGACAGTTTCCACCTCAGGAAGCCTCACAGCGGCCACTTGTACATTATAGAGTGGTTTGGTGTGGCTCTGTCACTTAGTTTGGCTGTAATGCACAAAACTATTAAAAGTGACTTTTCTGCGTTTCCCATGTAATTCTGGCTTTTTGTTGTTTCACATGCAATTCTGTGGGACTTTGGTGTTTTTCCACCTAAGTGTGCCGAATGAGCTTCTCAGGCTGAGAAAACAAGCTTTTTCACACAAGCTGCCATTCTCTTCCAGAAGCACCTATGTGCCAGTTTCCACCTCAGGAAGCCTCACAGCGGCGACTTGTACATTATAGAGTGGTTTTGTGTGGCTGTGTCACTTAGTTTGGCTGTAATGCACAAAACTATTAAAAGTGACTTTTCTGCGTTTCCCATGTAATTCTGGCTTTTTCTTGTTTCACATGCAATTCTGTGGGACTTTGGTGTTTTTCCACCTAAGTGTGCCGAATGAGCTTCTCAGGCTGAGAAAACAAGCTTTTTCACACAAGCTGCCATTCTCTTCCAGAAGCACATATGTGCCAGTTTCCACCTCAGGAAGCCTCACAGCGGCGACTTGTACATTATAGAGTGGTTTTGTGTGGCTGTGTCACTTAGTTTGGCTGTAATGCACAAAACTATTAAAAGTGACTTTTCTGCGTTTCCCATGTAATTCTGGCTTTTTCTTGTTTCACATGCAATTCTGTGGGACTTTGGTGTTTTTCCACCTAAGTGTGCCCAATGAGCTTCTCAGGCTGAGAAAACAAGCTTTTTCACACAAGCTGCCATTCTCTTCCAGAAGCACCTATCTGACAGTTTCCACCTCAGGAAGCCTCACAGCGGCGACTTGTACATTATAGAGTGGTTTGGTGTGGCTCTGTCACTTAGTTTGGCTGTAATGCACAAAACTATTAAAAGTGACTTTTCTGCGTTTCCCATGTAATTCTGGCTTTTTGTTGTTTCACATGCAATTCTGTGGGACTTTGGTGTTTTTCCACCTAAGTGTGCCGAATGAGCTTCTCAGGCTGAGAAAACAAGCTTTTTCACACAAGCTGCCATTCTCTTCCAGAAGCACCTATGTGCCAGTTTCCACCTCAGGAAGCCTCACAGCGGCGACTTGTACATTATAGAGTGGTTTTGTGTGGCTGTGTCACTTAGTTTGGCTGTAATGCACAAAACTATTAAAAGTGACTTTTCTGCGTTTCCCATGTAATTCTGGCTTTTTCTTGTTTCACATGCAATTCTGTGGGACTTTGGTGTTTTTCCACCTAAGTGTGCCGAATGAGCTTCTCAGGCTGAGAAAACAAGCTTTTTCACACAAGCTGCCATTCTCTTCCAGAAGCACCTATGTGCCAGTTTCCACCTCAGGAAGCCTCACAGCGGCGACTTGTACATTATAGAGTGGTTTTGTGTGGCTGTGTCACTTAGTTTGGCTGTAATGCACAAAACTATTAAAAGTGACTTTTCTGCGTTTCCCATGTAATTCTGGCTTTTTCTTGTTTCACATGCAATTCTGTGGGACTTTGGTGTTTTTCCACCTAAGTGTGCTGAATGAGCTTCTCAGGCTGAGAAAACAAGCTTTTCCACACAAGCTGCCATTCTCTTCCAGAAGCACCTATGTGCCAGTTTCCACCTCAGGAAGCCTCACAGCGGCAACTTGTACATTATAGAGTGGTTTGGTGTGGCTCTGTCACTTAGTTTGGCTGTAATGCACAAAACTATTAAAAGTGACTTTTCTGCGTTTCCCATGTAATTCTGGCTTTTTCTTGTTTCACATGCAATTCTGTGGGACTTTGGTGTTTTTCCACCTAAGTGTGCCGAATGAGCTTCTCAGGCTGAGAAAACAAGCTTTTTCACACAAGCTGCCATTCTCTTCCAGAAGCACCTATGTGCCAGTTTCCACCTCAGGAAGCCTCACAGCGGCGACTTGTACATTATAGAGTGGTTTTGTGTGGCTCTGTCACTTAGTTTGGCTGTAATGCACAAAACTATTAAAAGTGACTTTTCTGCGTTTCCCATGTAATTCTGGCTTTTTGTTGTTTCACATGCAATTCTGTGGGACTTTGGTGTTTTTCCACCTAAGTGTGCTGAAGAGCTTCTCAGGCTGAGAAAACAAGCTTTTTCACACAAGCTGCCATTCTCTTCCAGAAGCACCTATCTGACAGTTTCCACCTCAGGAAGCCTCACAGCGGCGACTTGTACATTATAGAGTGGTTTTGTGTGGCTCTGTCACTTAGTTTGGCTGTAATGCACAAAACTATTAAAAGTGACTTTTCTGCGTTTCCCATGTAATTCTGGCTTTTTGTTGTTTCACATGCAATTCTGTGGGACTTTGGTGTTTTTCCACCTAAGTGTGCCGAATGAGCTTCTCAGGCTGAGAAAACAAGCTTTTTCACACAAGCTGCCATTCTCTTCCAGAAGCACCTATCTGACAGTTTCCACCTCAGGAAGCCTCACAGCGGCGACTTGTACATTATAGAGTGGTTTTGTGTGGCTGTGTCACTTAGTTTGGCTGTAATGCACAAAACTATTAAAAGTGACTTTTCTGCGTTTCCCATGTAATTCTGGCTTTTTGTTGTTTCACATGCAATTCTGTGGGACTTTGGTGTTTTTCCACCTAAGTGTGCCGAATGAGCTTCTCAGGCTGAGAAAACAAGCTTTTTCACACAAGCTGCCATTCTCTTCCAGAAGCACCTATGTGCCAGTTTCCACCTCAGGAAGCCTCACAGCGGCGACTTGTACATTATAGAGTGGTTTGGTGTGGCTCTGTCACTTAGTTTGGCTGTAATGCACAAAACTATTAAAAGTGACTTTTCTGCGTTTCCCATGTAATTCTGGCTTTTTCTTGTTTCACATGCAATTCTGTGGGACTTTGGTGTTTTTCCACCTAAGTGTGCCGAATGAGCTTCTCAGGCTGAGAAAACAAGCTTTTTCACACAAGCTGCCATTCTCTTCCAGAAGCACCTATCTGACAGTTTCCACCTCAGGAAGCCTCACAGCGGCGACTTGTACATTATAGAGTGGTTTGGTGTGGCTCTGTCACTTAGTTTGGCTGTAATGCAAAAAACTATTAAAAGTGACTTTTCTGCGTTTCCCATGTAATTCTGGCTTTTTCTTGTTTCACATGCAATTCTGTGGGACTTTGGTGTTTTTCCACCTAAGTGTGCTGAATGAGCTTCTCAGGCTGAGAAAACAAGCTTTTTCACACAAGCTGCCATTCTCTTCCAGAAGCACCTATGTGCCAGTTTCCACCTCAGGAAGCCTCACAGCAGCGACTTGTACATTATAGAGTGGTTTTGTGTGGCTGTGTCACTTAGTTTGGCTGTAATGCACAAAACTATTAAAAGTGACTTTTCTGCGTTTCCCATGTAATTCTGGCTTTTTCTTGTTTCACATGCAATTCTGTGGGACTTTGGTGTTTTTCCACCTAAGTGTGCCCAATGAGCTTCTCAGGCTGAGAAAACAAGCTTTTTCACACAAGCTGCCATTCTCTTCCAGAAGCACCTATCTGACAGTTTCCACCTCAGGAAGCCTCACAGCGGCGACTTGTACATTATAGAGTGGTTTTGTGTGGCTGTGTCACTTAGTTTGGCTGTAATGCACAAAACTATTAAAAGTGACTTTTCTGCGTTTCCCATGTAATTCTGGCTTTTTCTTGTTTCACATGCAATTCTGTGGGACTTTGGTGTTTTTCCACCTAAGTGTGCCCAATGAGCTTCTCAGGCTGAGAAAACAAGCTTTTTCACACAAGCTGCCATTCTCTTCCAGAAGCACCTATCTGACAGTTTCCACCTCAGGAAGCCTCACAGCGGCGACTTGTACATTATAGAGTGGTTTGGTGTGGCTCTGTCACTTAGTTTGGCTGTAATGCACAAAACTATTAAAAGTGACTTTTCTGCGTTTCCCATGTAATTCTGGCTTTTTGTTGTTTCACATGCAATTCTGTGGGACTTTGGTGTTTTTCCACCTAAGTGTGCCCAATGAGCTTCTCAGGCTGAGAAAACAAGCTTTTTCACACAAGCTGCCATTCTCTTCCAGAAGCACCTATCTGACAGTTTCCACCTCAGGAAGCCTCACAGCGGCGACTTGTACATTATAGAGTGGTTTTGTGTGGCTGTGTCACTTAGTTTGGCTGTAATGCACAAAACTATTAAAAGTGACTCTTCTGCGTTTCCCATGTAATTCTGGCTTTTTCTTGTTTCACATGCAATTCTGTGGGACTTTGGTGTTTTTCCACCTAAGTGTGCCCAATGAGCTTCTCAGGCTGAGAAAACAAGCTTTTTCACACAAGCTGCCATTCTCTTCCAGAAGCACCTATCTGACAGTTTCCACCTCAGGAAGCCTCACAGCGGCCACTTGTACATTATAGAGTGGTTTGGTGTGGCTCTGTCACTTAGTTTGGCTGTAATGCACAAAACTATTAAAAGTGACTTTTCTGCGTTTCCCATGTAATTCTGGCTTTTTGTTGTTTCACATGCAATTCTGTGGGACTTTGGTGTTTTTCCACCTAAGTGTGCCGAATGAGCTTCTCAGGCTGAGAAAACAAGCTTTTTCACACAAGCTGCCATTCTCTTCCAGAAGCACCTATGTGCCAGTTTCCACCTCAGGAAGCCTCACAGCGGCGACTTGTACATTATAGAGTGGTTTTGTGTGGCTGTGTCACTTAGTTTGGCTGTAATGCACAAAACTATTAAAAGTGACTTTTCTGCGTTTCCCATGTAATTCTGGCTTTTTCTTGTTTCACATGCAATTCTGTGGGACTTTGGTGTTTTTCCACCTAAGTGTGCCGAATGAGCTTCTCAGGCTGAGAAAACAAGCTTTTTCACACAAGCTGCCATTCTCTTCCAGAAGCACCTATGTGCCAGTTTCCACCTCAGGAAGCCTCACAGCGGCGACTTGTACATTATAGAGTGGTTTTGTGTGGCTGTGTCACTTAGTTTGGCTGTAATGCACAAAACTATTAAAAGTGACTTTTCTGCGTTTCCCATGTAATTCTGGCTTTTTCTTGTTTCACATGCAATTCTGTGGGACTTTGGTGTTTTTCCACCTAAGTGTGCCCAATGAGCTTCTCAGGCTGAGAAAACAAGCTTTTTCACACAAGCTGCCATTCTCTTCCAGAAGCACCTATCTGACAGTTTCCACCTCAGGAAGCCTCACAGCGGCGACTTGTACATTATAGAGTGGTTTGGTGTGGCTCTGTCACTTAGTTTGGCTGTAATGCAAAAAACTATTAAAAGTGACTTTTCTGCGTTTCCCATGTAATTCTGGCTTTTTCTTGTTTCACATGCAATTCTGTGGGACTTTGGTGTTTTTCCACCTAAGTGTGCTGAATGAGCTTCTCAGGCTGAGAAAACAAGCTTTTTCACACAAGCTGCCATTCTCTTCCAGAAGCACCTATGTGCCAGTTTCCACCTCAGGAAGCCTCACAGCAGCGACTTGTACATTATAGAGTGGTTTTGTGTGGCTGTGTCACTTAGTTTGGCTGTAATGCACAAAACTATTAAAAGTGACTTTTCTGCGTTTCCCATGTAATTCTGGCTTTTTCTTGTTTCACATGCAATTCTGTGGGACTTTGGTGTTTTTCCACCTAAGTGTGCCCAATGAGCTTCTCAGGCTGAGAAAACAAGCTTTTTCACACAAGCTGCCATTCTCTTCCAGAAGCACCTATCTGACAGTTTCCACCTCAGGAAGCCTCACAGCGGCGACTTGTACATTATAGAGTGGTTTTGTGTGGCTGTGTCACTTAGTTTGGCTGTAATGCACAAAACTATTAAAAGTGACTTTTCTGCGTTTCCCATGTAATTCTGGCTTTTTCTTGTTTCACATGCAATTCTGTGGGACTTTGGTGTTTTTCCACCTAAGTGTGCCCAATGAGCTTCTCAGGCTGAGAAAACAAGCTTTTTCACACAAGCTGCCATTCTCTTCCAGAAGCACCTATCTGACAGTTTCCACCTCAGGAAGCCTCACAGCGGCGACTTGTACATTATAGAGTGGTTTGGTGTGGCTCTGTCACTTAGTTTGGCTGTAATGCACAAAACTATTAAAAGTGACTTTTCTGCGTTTCCCATGTAATTCTGGCTTTTTGTTGTTTCACATGCAATTCTGTGGGACTTTGGTGTTTTTCCACCTAAGTGTGCCCAATGAGCTTCTCAGGCTGAGAAAACAAGCTTTTTCACACAAGCTGCCATTCTCTTCCAGAAGCACCTATCTGACAGTTTCCACCTCAGGAAGCCTCACAGCGGCGACTTGTACATTATACAGTGGTTTTGTGTGGCTGTGTCACTTAGTTTGGCTGTAATGCACAAAACTATTAAAAGTGACTTTTCTGCGTTTCCCATGTAATTCTGGCTTTTTCTTGTTTCACATGCAATTCTGTGGGACTTTGGTGTTTTTCCACCTAAGTGTGCCCAATGAGCTTCTCAGGCTGAGAAAACAAGCTTTTTCACACAAGCTGCCATTCTCTTCCAGAAGCACCTATCTGACAGTTTCCACCTCAGGAAGCCTCACAGCGGCCACTTGTACATTATAGAGTGGTTTGGTGTGGCTCTGTCACTTAGTTTGGCTGTAATGCACAAAACTATTAAAAGTGACTTTTCTGCGTTTCCCATGTAATTCTGGCTTTTTGTTGTTTCACATGCAATTCTGTGGGACTTTGGTGTTTTTCCACCTAAGTGTGCCGAATGAGCTTCTCAGGCTGAGAAAACAAGCTTTTTCACACAAGCTGCCATTCTCTTCCAGAAGCACCTATGTGCCAGTTTCCACCTCAGGAAGCCTCACAGCGGCGACTTGTACATTATAGAGTGGTTTTGTGTGGCTGTGTCACTTAGTTTGGCTGTAATGCACAAAACTATTAAAAGTGACTTTTCTGCGTTTCCCATGTAATTCTGGCTTTTTCTTGTTTCACATGCAATTCTGTGGGACTTTGGTGTTTTTCCACCTAAGTGTGCCGAATGAGCTTCTCAGGCTGAGAAAACAAGCTTTTTCACACAAGCTGCCATTCTCTTCCAGAAGCACCTATGTGCCAGTTTCCACCTCAGGAAGCCTCACAGCGGCGACTTGTACATTATAGAGTGGTTTTGTGTGGCTGTGTCACTTAGTTTGGCTGTAATGCACAAAACTATTAAAAGTGACTTTTCTGCGTTTCCCATGTAATTCTGGCTTTTTCTTGTTTCACATGCAATTCTGTGGGACTTTGGTGTTTTTCCACCTAAGTGTGCCCAATGAGCTTCTCAGGCTGAGAAAACAAGCTTTTTCACACAAGCTGCCATTCTCTTCCAGAAGCACCTATGTGCCAGTTTCCACCTCAGGAAGCCTCACAGCGGCGACTTGTACATTATAGAGTGGTTTGGTGTGGCTCTGTCACTTAGTTTGGCTGTAATGCACAAAACTATTAAAAGTGACTTTTCTGCGTTTCCCATGTAATTCTGGCTTTTTGTTGTTTCACATGCAATTCTGTGGGACTTTGGTGTTTTTCCACCTAAGTGTGCCGAATGAGCTTCTCAGGCTGAGAAAACAAGCTTTTTCACACAAGCTGCCATTCTCTTCCAGAAGCACCTATCTGACAGTTTCCACCTCAGGAAGCCTCACAGCGGCGACTTGTACATTATAGAGTGGTTTTGTGTGGCTCTGTCACTTAGTTTGGCTGTAATGCACAAAACTATTAAAAGTGACTTTTCTGCGTTTCCCATGTAATTCTGGCTTTTTGTTGTTTCACATGCAATTCTGTGGGACTTTGGTGTTTTTCCACCTAAGTGTGCCGAATGAGCTTCTCAGGCTGAGAAAACAAGCTTTTTCACACAAGCTGCCATTCTCTTCCAGAAGCACCTATCTGACAGTTTCCACCTCAGGAAGCCTCACAGCGGCGACTTGTACATTATAGAGTGGTTTGGTGTGGCTCTGTCACTTAGTTTGGCTGTAATGCACAAAACTATTAAAAATGACTTTTCTGCGTTTCCCATGTAATTCTGGCTTTTTCTTGTTTCACATGCAATTCTGTGGGACTTTGGTGTTTTTCCACCTAAGTGTGCCGAATGAGCTTCTCAGGCTGAGAAAACAAGCTTTTTCACACAAGCTGCCATTCTCTTCCAGAAGCACCTATCTGACAGTTTCCACCTCAGGAAGCCTCACAGCGGCGACTTGTACATTATAGAGTGGTTTGGTGTGGCTGTGTCATTTAGTTTGGCTGTAATGCACAAAACTATTAAAAGTGACTTTTCTGCGTTTCCCATGTAATTCTGGCTTTTTCTTGTTTCACATGCAATTCTGTGGGACTTTGGTGTTTTTCCACCTAAGTGTGCCCAATGAGCTTCTCAGGCTGAGAAAACAAGCTTTTTCACACAAGCTGCCATTCTCTTCCAGAAGCACCTATCTGACAGTTTCCACCTCAGGAAGCCTCACAGCGGCGACTTGTACATTATAGAGTGGTTTGGTGTGGCTCTGTCACTTAGTTTGGCTGTAATGCACAAAACTATTAAAAGTGACTTTTCTGCGTTTCCCATGTAATTCTGGCTTTTTTTGTTTCACATGCAATTCTGTGGGACTTTGGTGTTTTTCCACCTAAGTGTGCCCAATGAGCTTCTCAGGCTGAGAAAACAAGCTTTTTCACACAAGCTGCCATTCTCTTCCAGAAGCACCTATCTGACAGTTTCCACCTCAGGAAGCCTCACAGCGGCGACTTGTACATTATAGAGTGGTTTTGTGTGGCTGTGTCACTTAGTTTGGCTGTAATGCACAAAACTATTAAAAGTGACTCTTCTGCGTTTCCCATGTAATTCTGGCTTTTTCTTGTTTCACATGCAATTCTGTGGGACTTTGGTGTTTTTCCACCTAAGTGTGCCCAATGAGCTTCTCAGGCTGAGAAAACAAGCTTTTTCACACAAGCTGCCATTCTCTTCCAGAAGCACCTATCTGACAGTTTCCACCTCAGGAAGCCTCACAGCGGCCACTTGTACATTATAGAGTGGTTTGGTGTGGCTCTGTCACTTAGTTTGGCTGTAATGCACAAAACTATTAAAAGTGACTTTTCTGCGTTTCCCATGTAATTCTGGCTTTTTGTTGTTTCACATGCAATTCTGTGGGACTTTGGTGTTTTTCCACCTAAGTGTGCCGAATGAGCTTCTCAGGCTGAGAAAACAAGCTTTTTCACACAAGCTGCCATTCTCTTCCAGAAGCACCTATCTGCCAGTTTCCACCTCAGGAAGCTTCACAGCGGCGACTTGTACATTATAGAGTGGTTTTCTGTGTTCCACCTGAAATTATGCTTATTCGCAGCAGAGGGCACACTTGACCACAGAATAATTCATTCTGGACTTCAAAAAGCTACAGTGGCATAATGAAATTGATGCATGAAGTGGTTTGGTGTGGCTCTCTCACATAGTTCAGCTGTAATGCAAAAACTATTAAAAGTGACTTTTCTGCGTTTCCCATGTAATTCTGGCTTTTTCTTGTTTCACATGCAATTCTGTGGGACTTTGGTGTTTTTCCACCTAAGTGTGCCCAATGAGCTTCTCAGGCTGAGAAAACAAGCTTTTTCACACAAGCTGCCATTCTCTTCCAGAAGCACCTATGTGCCAGTTTCCACCTCAGGAAGCCTCACAGCGGCGACTTGTACATTATAGAGTGGTTTGTGTGGCTCTGTCACTTAGTTTGGCTGTAATGCACAAAACTATTAAAAGTGACTTTTCTGCGTTTCCCATGTAATTCTGGCTTTTTGTTGTTTCACATGCAATTCTGTGGGACTTTGGTGTTTTTCCACCTAAGTGTGCTGAAAGAGCTTCTCAGGCTGAGAAAACAAGCTTTTTCACACAAGCTGCCATTCTCTTCCAGAAGCACCTATCTGACAGTTTCCACCTCAGGAAGCCTCACAGCGGCGACTTGTACATTACAGAGTGGTTTGGTGTGGCTCTGTCACTTAGTTTGGCTGTAATGCACAAAACTATTAAAAGTGACTTTTCTGCGTTTCCCATGTAATTCTGGCTTTTTGTTGTTTCACATGCAATTCTGTGGGACTTTGGTGTTTTTCCACCTAAGTGTGCCGAATGAGCTTCTCAGGCTGAGAAAACAAGCTTTTTCACACAAGCTGCCATTCTCTTCCAGAAGCACCTATCTGACAGTTTCCACCTCAGGAAGCCTCACAGCGGCGACTTGTACATTATAGAGTGGTTTTGTGTGGCTGTGTCACTTAGTTTGGCTGTAATGCACAAAACTATTAAAAGTGACTTTTCTGCGTTTCCCATGTAATTCTGGCTTTTTGTTGTTTCACATGCAATTCTGTGGGACTTTGGTGTTTTTCCACCTAAGTGTGCCGAATGAGCTTCTCAGGCTGAGAAAACAAGCTTTTTCACACAAGCTGCCATTCTCTTCCAGAAGCACCTATGTGCCAGTTTCCACCTCAGGAAGCCTCACAGCGGCGACTTGTACATTATAGAGTGGTTTGGTGTGGCTCTGTCACTTAGTTTGGCTGTAATGCACAAAACTATTAAAAGTGACTTTTCTGCGTTTCCCATGTAATTCTGGCTTTTTCTTGTTTCACATGCAATTATGTGGGACTTTGGTGTTTTTCCACCTAAGTGTGCCCAATGAGCTTCTCAGGCTGAGAAAACAAGCTTTTTCACACAAGCTGCCATTCTCTTCCAGAAGCACCTATCTGACAGTTTCCACCTCAGGAAGCCTCACAGCGGCGACTTGTACATTATAGAGTGGTTTGGTGTGGCTCTGTCACTTAGTTTGGCTGTAATGCACAAAACTATTAAAAGTGACTTTTCTGCGTTTCCCATGTAATTCTGGCTTTTTCTTGTTTCACATGCAATTCTGTGGGACTTTGGTGTTTTTCCACCTAAGTGTGCCGAATGAGCTTCTCAGGCTGAGAAAACAAGCTTTTTCACACAAGCTGCCATTCTCTTCCAGAAGCACCTATCTGACAGTTTCCACCTCAGGAAGCCTCACAGCGGCGACTTGTACATTATAGAGTGGTTTGGTGTGGCTCTGTCACTTAGTTTGGCTGTAATGCACAAAACTATTAAAAGTGACTTTTCTGCGTTTCCCATGTAATTCTGGCTTTTTGTTGTTTCACATGCAATTCTGTGGGACTTTGGTGTTTTTCCACCTAAGTGTGCCGAATGAGCTTCTCAGGCTGAGAAAACAAGCTTTTTCACACAAGCTGCCATTCTCTTCCAGAAGCACCTATCTGCCAGTTTCCACCTCAGGAAGCTTCACAGCGGTGACTTGTACATTATAGAGTGGTTTTCTGTGTTCCAACTGAAATTATGCTTATTCGACAGCAGAGGGCACACTTGACCACAGAATAATTCATTCTGACTTCAAAAAGCTCACAGTGGCATAATGAAATTGATGCAGAAGTGGTTTGGTGTGGCTCTCTCACATAGTTCAGCTGTAATGCACAAAACTATTAAAAGTGACTTTTCTGCGTTTCCCATGTAATTCTGGCTTTTTCTTGTTTCACATGCAATTCTGTGGGACTTTGGTGTTTTTCCACCTAAGTGTGCCCAATGAGCTTCTCAGGCTGAGAAAACAAGCTTTTTCACACAAGCTGCCATTCTCTTCCAGAAGCACCTATGTGCCAGTTTCCACCTCAGGAAGCCTCACAGCGGCGACTTGTACATTATAGAGTGGTTTTGTGTGGCTCTGTCACTTAGTTTGGCTGTAATGCACAAAACTATTAAAAGTGACTTTTCTGCGTTTCCCATGTAATTCTGGCTTTTGTTGTTTCACATGCAATTCTGTGGGACTTTGGTGTTTTTCCACCTAAGTGTGCTGAAGAGCTTCTCAGGCTGAGAAAACAAGCTTTTTCACACAAGCTGCCATTCTCTTCCAGAAGCACCTATCTGACAGTTTCCACCTCAGGAAGCCTCACAGCGGCGACTTGTACATTACAGAGTGGTTTTGTGTGGCTCTGTCACTTAGTTTGGCTGTAATGCACAAAACTATTAAAAGTGACTTTTCTGCGTTTCCCATGTAATTCTGGCTTTTTCTTGTTTCACATGCAATTCTGTGGGACTTTGGTGTTTTTCCACCTAAGTGTGCCGAATGAGCTTCTCAGGCTGAGAAAACAAGCTTTTTCACACAAGCTGCCATTCTCTTCCAGAAGCACCTATCTGACAGTTTCCACCTCAGGAAGCCTCACAGCGGCGACTTGTACATTATAGAGTGGTTTTGTGTGGCTGTGTCACTTAGTTTGGCTGTAATGCACAAAACTATTAAAAGTGACTTTTCTGCGTTTCCCATGTAATTCTGGCTTTTTGTTGTTTCACATGCAATTCTGTGGGACTTTGGTGTTTTTCCACCTAAGTGTGCCGAATGAGCTTCTCAGGCTGAGAAAACAAGCTTTTTCACACAAGCTGCCATTCTCTTCCAGAAGCACCTATGTGCCAGTTTCCACCTCAGGAAGCCTCACAGCGGCGACTTGTACATTATAGAGTGGTTTGGTGTGGCTCTGTCACTTAGTTTGGCTGTAATGCACAAAACTATTAAAAGTGACTTTTCTGCGTTTCCCATGTAATTCTGGCTTTTTCTTGTTTCACATGCAATTATGTGGGACTTTGGTGTTTTTCCACCTAAGTGTGCCCAATGAGCTTCTCAGGCTGAGAAAACAAGCTTTTTCACACAAGCTGCCATTCTCTTCCAGAAGCACCTATCTGACAGTTTCCACCTCAGGAAGCCTCACAGCGGCGACTTGTACATTATAGAGTGGTTTGGTGTGGCTCTGTCACTTAGTTTGGCTGTAATGCACAAAACTATTAAAAGTGACTTTTCTGCGTTTCCCATGTAATTCTGGCTTTTTCTTGTTTCACATGCAATTCTGTGGGACTTTGGTGTTTTTCCACCTAAGTGTGCCGAATGAGCTTCTCAGGCTGAGAAAACAAGCTTTTTCACACAAGCTGCCATTCTCTTCCAGAAGCACCTGTGTGCCAGTTTCCACCTCAGGAAGCCTCACAGCGGCGACTTGTACATTATAGAGTGGTTTGGTGTGGCTCTGTCACTTAGTTTGGCTGTAATGCAAAAAACTATTAAAAGTGACTTTTCTGCGTTTCCCATGTAATTCTGGCTTTTTCTTGTTTCACATGCAATTCTGTGGGACTTTGGTGTTTTTCCACCTAAGTGTGCTGAATGAGCTTCTCAGGCTGAGAAAACAAGCTTTTTCACACAAGCTGCCATTCTCTTCCAGAAGCACCTATGTGCCAGTTTCCACCTCAGGAAGCCTCACAGCAGCGACTTGTACATTATAGAGTGGTTTTGTGTGGCTGTGTCACTTAGTTTGGCTGTAATGCACAAAACTATTAAAAGTGACTTTTCTGCGTTTCCCATGTAATTCTGGCTTTTTCTTGTTTCACATGCAATTCTGTGGGACTTTGGTGTTTTTTCCACCTAAGTGTGCCCAATGAGCTTCTCAGGCTGAGAAAACAAGCTTTTTCACACAAGCTGCCATTCTCTTCCAGAAGCACCTATCTGACAGTTTCCACCTCAGGAAGCCTCACAGCGGCGACTTGTACATTATAGAGTGGTTTGGTGTGGCTCTGTCACTGAGTTTGGCTGTAATGCACAAAACTATTAAAAGTGACTTTTCTGCGTTTCCCATGTAATTCTGGCTTTTTGTTGTTTCACATGCAATTCTGTGGGACTTTGGTGTTTTTCCACCTAAGTGTGCCGAATGAGCTTCTCAGGCTGAGAAAACAAGCTTTTTCACACAAGCTGCCATTCTCTTCCAGAAGCACCTATGTGCCAGTTTCCACCTCAGGAAGCCTCACAGCGGCGACTTGTACATTATAGAGTGGTTTTGTGTGGCTGTGTCACTTAGTTTGGCTGTAATGCACAAAACTATTAAAAGTGACTTTTCTGCGTTTCCCATGTAATTCTGGCTTTTTCTTGTTTCACATGCAATTCTGTGGGACTTTGGTGTTTTTCCACCTAAGTGTGCCGAATGAGCTTCTCAGGCTGAGAAAACAAGCTTTTTCACACAAGCTGCCATTCTCTTCCAGAAGCACCTATGTGCCAGTTTCCACCTCAGGAAGCCTCACAGCGGCGACTTGTACATTATAGAGTGGTTTGGTGTGGCTCTGTCACTTAGTTTGGCTGTAATGCACAAAACTATTAAAAGTGACTTTTCTGCGTTTCCCATGTAATTCTGGCTTTTTCTTGTTTCACATGCAATTATGTGGGACTTTGGTGTTTTTCCACCTAAGTGTGCCCAATGAGCTTCTCAGGCTGAGAAAACAAGCTTTTTCACACAAGCTGCCATTCTCTTCCAGAAGCACCTATCTGACAGTTTCCACCTCAGGAAGCCTCACAGCGGCGACTTGTACATTATAGAGTGGTTTGGTGTGGCTCTGTCACTTAGTTTGGCTGTAATGCACAAAACTATTAAAAGTGACTTTTCTGCGTTTCCCATGTAATTCTGGCTTTTTTCTTGTTTCACATGCAATTCTGTGGGACTTTGGTGTTTTTCCACCTAAGTGTGCCGAATGAGCTTCTCAGGCTGAGAAAACAAGCTTTTTCACACAAGCTGCCATTCTCTTCCAGAAGCACCTATCTGACAGTTTCCACCTCAGGAAGCCTCACAGCGGCCACTTGTACATTATAGAGTGGTTTGGTGTGGCTCTGTCACTTAGTTTGGCTGTAATGCACAAAACTATTAAAAGTGACTTTTCTGCGTTTCCCATGTAATTCTGGCTTTTTGTTGTTTCACATGCAATTCTGTGGGACTTTGGTGTTTTTCCACCTAAGTGTGCCGAATGAGCTTCTCAGGCTGAGAAAACAAGCTTTTTCACACAAGCTGCCATTCTCTTCCAGAAGCACCTATCTGCCAGTTTCCACCTCAGGAAGCTTCACAGCGGTGACTTGTACATTATAGAGTGGTTTTCTGTGTTCCAACTGAAATTATGCTTATTCGACAGCAGAGGGCACACTTGACCACAGAATAATTCATTCTGGACTTCAAAAAGCTTCACAGTGGCATAATGAAATTGATGCATGAAGTGGTTTGGTGTGGCTCTCTCACATAGTTCAGCTGTAATGCACAAAACTATTAAAAGTGACTTTTCTGCGTTTCCCATGTAATTCTGGCTTTTTCTTGTTTCACATGCAATTCTGTGGGACTTTGGTGTTTTTCCACCTAAGTGTGCCCAATGAGCTTCTCAGGCTGAGAAAACAAGCTTTTTCACACAAGCTGCCATTCTCTTCCAGAAGCACCTATGTGCCAGTTTCCACCTCAGGAAGCCTCACAGCGGCGACTTGTACATTATAGAGTGGTTTTGTGTGGCTCTGTCACTTAGTTTGGCTGTAATGCACAAAACTATTAAAAGTGACTTTTTCTGCGTTTCCCATGTAATTCTGGCTTTTTGTTGTTTCACATGCAATTCTGTGGGACTTTGGTGTTTTTCCACCTAAGTGTGCTGAAGGGAGCTTCTCAGGCTGAGAAAACAAGCTTTTTCACACAAGCTGCCATTCTCTTCCAGAAGCACCTATCTGACAGTTTCCACCTCAGGAAGCCTCATAGCGGCGACTTGTACATTACAGAGTGGTTTTGTGTGGCTCTGTCACTTAGTTTGGCTGTAATGCACAAAACTATTAAAAGTGACTTTTCTGCGTTTCCATGTAATTCTGGCTTTTTCTTGTTTCACATGCAATTCTGTGGGACTTTGGTGTTTTTCCACCTAAGTGTGCCGAATGAGCTTCTCAGGCTGAGAAAACAAGCTTTTTCACACAAGCTGCCATTCTCTTCCAGAAGCACCTATCTGACAGTTTCCACCTCAGGAAGCCTCACAGCGGCGACTTGTACATTATAGAGTGGTTTTGTGTGGCTGTGTCACTTAGTTTGGCTGTAATGCACAAAACTATTAAAAGTGACTTTTCTGCGTTTCCCATGTAATTCTGGCTTTTTGTTGTTTCACATGCAATTCTGTGGGACTTTGGTGTTTTTCCACCTAAGTGTGCCGAATGAGCTTCTCAGGCTGAGAAAACAAGCTTTTTCACACAAGCTGCCATTCTCTTCCAGAAGCACCTATGTGCCAGTTTCCACCTCAGGAAGCCTCACAGCGGCGACTTGTACATTATAGAGTGGTTTGGTGTGGCTCTGTCACTTAGTTTGGGCTGTAATGCACAAAACTATTAAAAGTGACTTTTCTGCGTTTCCCATGTAATTCTGGCTTTTTTCTTGTTTCACATGCAATTATGTGGGACTTTGGTGTTTTTCCACCTAAGTGTGCCCAATGAGCTTCTCAGGCTGAGAAAACAAGCTTTTCACACAAGCTGCCATTCTCTTCCAGAAGCACCTATCTGACAGTTTCCACCTCAGGAAGCCTCACAGCGGCGACTTGTACATTATAGAGTGGTTTGGT
This sequence comes from Dicentrarchus labrax, assembly GCF_905237075.1. Classification (NCBI taxonomy): domain Eukaryota; kingdom Metazoa; phylum Chordata; class Actinopteri; family Moronidae; genus Dicentrarchus; species Dicentrarchus labrax. The sequence goes on along the minus strand of NW_026136920.1, from coordinate 718 downwards.
GTGGCTCTGTCACTTAGTTTGGCTGTAATGCACAAACTATTAAAAGTGACTTTTCTGCGTTTCCCATGTAATTCTGGCTTTTTCTTGTTTCACATGCAATTCTGTGGGACTTTGGTGTTTTTCCACCTAAGTGTGCCGAATGAGCTTCTCAGGCTGAGAAAACAAGCTTTTTCACACAAGCTGCCATTCTCTTCCAGAAGCACCTGTGTGCCAGTTTCCACCTCAGGAAGCCTCACAGCGGCGACTTGTACATTATAGAGTGGTTTGGTGTGGCTCTGTCACTTAGTTTGGCTGTAATGCAAAAAACTATTAAAAGTGACTTTTCTGCGTTTCCCATGTAATTCTGGCTTTTTCTTGTTTCACATGCAATTCTGTGGGACTTTGGTGTTTTTCCACCTAAGTGTGCTGAATGAGCTTCTCAGGCTGAGAAAACAAGCTTTTTCACACAAGCTGCCATTCTCTTCCAGAAGCACCTATGTGCCAGTTTCCACCTCAGGAAGCCTCACAGCAGCGACTTGTACATTATAGAGTGGTTTTGTGTGGCTGTGTCACTTAGTTTGGCTGTAATGCACAAAACTATTAAAAGTGACTCTTCTGCGTTTCCCATGTAATTCTGGCTTTTTCTTGTTTCACATGCAATTCTGTGGGACTTTGGTGTTTTTTCCACCTAAGTGTGCCCAATGAGCTTCTCAGGCTGAGAAAACAAGCTTTTTCACAC